>NC_053154.1:333373930-333623930 GCF_016835505.1 Polypterus senegalus
TCCCCCTCCAGCTTGGCACTTAGGGCAATCATCAAGGAATGTCCACAGTGCTGTGCCTTACCTGCCATGTAAAACACTGAAACTGGCACTGGCTCATCATCATCCTGCCTCCCACTACACTACTCTTGATTGCCATTCCACCCTTAAAGAGGGCTGGGAAGAAGCACTGGCACCCAGACTGGCACCTTTACTCCTGCTCATTGTTCTCGGAATCTTTCAAATATTCTGAACAAAGACTCAATGGAGGCTGCTGGCTGTCTGTCCAATCTGTGTGTCTGTTAGAGAGCGCCTTTCATATCCATCTACCGGTTATGTGCTGATTTCACAGCCGTCATGCCTACACATCTAAGAGTGTCCTTCACACTGCTCTGTTATATGGCACAATGAAAATCCATCATATAGTGCCTTTCACATCCATCTCTGTATCTATCTTATATTACCTATCAGATCTATCAATTATATAGCACCCTTCAGTGCTATCATGTAGTGCCTTTCATAGCCTGCTATCATATAGTGCCTCTAGATATCTATCTAGGGGGCTCCACCCCCTGCTCACTTCGCTCACCAACCCCCGGGTTTGGCTAACCAGATATACAATTTAAAGAGATTGTTATTTTCATGGGAATTATTACATAGCATTATTATCACTTTTACTTAACTTTTCATCAATATCGCTTTGATTTTTGATTCTGTGTTTGGACTTACAACGTAACGTGAAACTGCCCATGAGTGAATTATCATTTCCTTCTCTCTAATAAATAAACCGACTTTTTCAAAGTGATTTGTTAATTGTTAATTGTCATAGCAAAAGCTATCTTAACGGGAAACTGTAAACGTTTCAATACGAGTGGCACTTCAAGATCTCCTTTGGTGTCTCATGTTAGATGGACTACATTACCTTTCTTGTGGCCTGCTAAAATTTTACACGTCAGAATTGTTTGACCAATTTTCAATAAACTAATCTCATCTTATCGCATAGCCCACCACTCAGACATAAATTAGGTAATAACATTATGATACGTCCTTCTTTCACCAGTAATTCGGCCGATGGAAGACCAGATGGTGATAACGGTTGTAGATATTCTTCGTGATATTGTAAGTTGATGTTTTCATCTTCCACACCATCACCACCAACTGCTTCAGCAGAGTCTATTGGTACGCATTTAACTAATTTGTCGTGTAGCCGATCGACAATTTTCACGTTAATTCGTTTGACTTCATCGTTTCTCACTGCCATATTTAGATGAATGGGTGATTCAAAACTGGCTCTTCGTAAGTGTGTGTGTGTGTGTGTTCATAAGTAAGCCCTTTAATGGATTGCTGTCTGTCCAGGTGAAGGGTCAGAATGCACCCGATGACCGTGGTGTTATTTGAAAATAGTCGGAAGAATGGCGTGACTTGGAAGAATCTCATGGTAAACGTTTCCGTCGCGGGACGTCCTTCCAAAAAGTCTCATCACGGGATTTTTTTTATTATAATACAGAGATACATATATATATATATATTTATATTAGATAGATATTCATCTTTCTCTCTCTATATATATGTATATAAAAGTAATAATAATAGTAATAATATAATAATAATAAGTTCCATTTATAAAGCTTCTTTCACAAACCCAAGGTCGCTTTACATAGAGGGAGAAAAAAAAATGTTTATATACTGTATATCCACTCAATAATATAATTTGTAATTATCATATACAGCCTTTCATATCAATCAAATTGTGCTTTTTATATGTAGGTATGTTATGATGCCTGTTAATTGATAGTCACCCTCTAATGCCTTTTATGCTCATTATATAATTCCTATCTACAGCATATCACGTGATAAGTGTGCAGTGAGTCTCGTATAACTTTCCTATTATACAGGCCCCTTCCTGCCCACCTGTGAAGTCATCATATAGTGTCTTTCCTAACTACTAAGCAGCACTTCCATTTGAAGAATGTCTGTCTATTATAAAGTGCCTTTCATACCGATTATCAAACACCATTACAGAGTGTTCTTTAAATTCATCTATGTTCTGTACAGCTCCTTTCATAATAATATACAGTATGTATGTACAGATTATATACAGCACCTTTAGTATCCATCAGTCTGTTATATAGTGCCTTTCATACCTATCTATTATATAACGCCTTTAATCTATTCTCATATCTACAGTATACAGTATACTAGAGCCACACTGTGCCCTTTATCTACAGAATGTCTTTAATATTGTGCCTTTCATGCCTACCTGATATAGTGCCTTTCACATCTATTATATAGTGCCTTTTATCGAGGTACAGTCGATGGTGCTACAACTAAACATTGTCTTTCATACCTATCAGTGTATCCATTATATAGTCCCTTTCATATCCTGCCCTTTATTTATCTGAATATTTACAGCATACAGTCCTATAATAATGCTACTACTAATGCTTTACATTTATATAGCACTCTTCTCACTACTCACAGCACTACCACACAGCGAGGATGCAGGGTATGAACCCACGGTCTCCTTACTGTGAAGCAGCAGCACTACCGCTGCGCCACCAGCCACACTGTGCCCTTTATCTGCAGAATGTCTTTAATATGGTGCCCCCATACCTACCTATTATCAGGTGCAATAGATTGTGCTATATCCCTACACTTCCTTCCATGTATCTCCTTATCTATCCATTATATAGTGCCTTTCATCTACCTATCCACTAGTGAACTCCTCCCATACCTGTCTGTATTTATTATATAGCACCTTTCATGTCCATTCATGTATCTACTGATCCGGGCTAAGGTGTTATGTGCCAACACAAAGCAGCTGCTGGGCCATGCTCACATCCTGAGATGCCCCAATTAATGCCAATGGTGCTCCTTCCTAAAGACACAAGTCAGAACACAGTTGGCAGTAGGGCACGCGCTGGTATTGCCGCTCTGCATGGCACATGAAAGTCGAAAAAGGTGGCCACTCCCTGCATGTAATCACATCCAATTAAATTCAATTGAAATAACTGGGAGAACATTAAGCAGGATAACATTTAGATCTGCAGTGCGTCGACTTGCGCTCTTAACTGGCAGGCGAAATTGGCGTACAGCTGGGAAATCAGCCAGAAGAAAAGATTAGAAGAAAAGTGCCAGGCTTTGTTCAAGGGAAACTCGTCGGTGCCAGCAGAGGAGAGCATGCTGTGGCCGGTGCGGTGCTCCAGCAGAACCAAGGCCATCTTTGACGGGCAGCAGAGACCTGAGCTCCACTACTCTGGCCATGAATACGCCTATCACGTCGGCCGTGCAGCTTCCGCCTGCGCTCTGGTGCTGCTCCACTTCCTCAGTCAATCAGTGGCATCCAGAGGGAAAGCATCAGGGTACTGTATGCCCTCTAGATTTGGCACTCTCCCCTTTAACATAATGGCACTTAAACCTAAGCAAAACTGAACCAACAAGGCATGTCAAGGACCAGCAGCACCATCTGAATTGTCACATCTGTCACTTCTATTACTTTTTATAGCGACTTTCAAGGGCAGGTCCAAATGCGCTGCTGTACATGCCAAGCTAAAACACACAAAGGCAGGTAAAGAAGAAGAAAACCAGCACATCACAGCAGAGCAACTCATGACGGATGGCGGGCAAAAAGCAAAATCCACCAAGGCCCTGAGTCATCTGAAATGAGATGCAGTCAACGAGTCTCTTCACCGGGTGGGTCCCCTGATCCTTGGCACAATTACGTCAGAAGAATTTCATATTCCACTCGGTTTGTATGAGTCACACCACCCAGTCTGCTAAAGCCTAAAGTGACATCTGATGGGCAGAGGGCCTCTGAGATGGGCACCAGTGCTGGACACCTGCACAAGTATGAGATGTGGCATCTACAGGGCAGGTGACCCTCTACACAGAGTGGCACTGCATGGCACCATACCAAAACTGAGTGTGGGATACAGTGCTGCTGATCTGGTAGCCGGTCAGTTTACCACTCTGTCTAGAGTAACCATTAATTATATAGCGCCTTTAATATCTGACTGTGTAGTGCCTTTCATCTGTCTGGCAGACAAATTTTATATTCATGAATTGTAGAAAACCTTTTGAATGGAGAGATGAAAGGTGCTACAAAAATATGAAGATAGAAAGGGCTAAAAAGGTGCTAAGCAACTGATACATGGGAAAGGTACTGTATGATAGACAGCTAGCTAGGTAGACAATGAAAGGCGCTATAAAATATACTAGACGCATAACAAAAAAAAGCCACATCATAATTGATGAAAAGATATAGATCAAGATATAGATGCAAGGCACTATAAACAGACATAGTGAAGGGCATTATACCATAGATAGATAGATAGATAGATAGATAGATAGATAGATAGATAGATAGATAGATAGATAGATAGATAGATAGATAGATACTATATGATAGATAGATAGATAGATAGATAGATAGATAGATGAAAGGCACTATATGATAGATAGATAGATAGATAGATAGATAGATAGATAGATAGATAGATAGATGGATGAAAGGCACTATATAATAGATAGATAGATAGATAGATAGATAGATAGATAGATAGATAGATAGATAGATGAGATAGATGAGATAGATAGATAGATAGATAGATAGATAGATAGATAGATAGATAGATAGATAGATAGATAGATAGATGAAAGGCACTATATGATAGATAGATAGATAGATAGATAGATAGATAGATAGATAGATAGATGAAAGGCACTATATGATAGATAGATAGATAGATAGATAGATAGATAGATAGATAGATAGATAGATAGATAGAAAAGGCGCTATATAACAGATAGAGTGATATTCTCTCTCTATATTCTACAAATAGTGACAGACAATTTAAAATAGGCAGATATGAAAGGCACTATATCATAGACATCATATTACAGAGTACCCTTGGTATCTGCCTGTCATATTTTGCCCTTTAAGTGTCTCTTCTATGTTGCCCCCTCCCCTGTCTGTCTCTTATATAGTGCCTTTCACATGTATATAATGTTACCAGCTGTCAGTTGACCACAGCTCTGAAGTGACCAAGGAGAAGCATGCTGATCAGCGTAAGCCATAATGAATCAAATGTCAAGGGTGACCCACCTAAAACTTGCAGTTTGATGCCCAGCTAACACAAAGGAACTGCGGCTCCCGACAGTTTAAGTGGGAATGCACTGACGAGCAGGTGGCACTACCAACAAGATGACTTCTGATATTCGTCTGTCCCTCTCCGTATGCCCACCGGGCACATGAGAAGCCATTCCTGGTGTAAATGCACAGTCATGGTGGGACTGAGTCTGGTGTGGTGTTTCAAACCCTGACAGCTCGTTGCCCCATCCCAGTGTACCCGGTGCCACACATACTGCCCCAGGACTCTTGCTTTATGCCCATAACTGCTGGGTACGCTGAGACGCAAGCCTTTTCTTCTAGAAAAATGGACCAAACAGGAGATGCAGCAGAACACGAGGCGTCCAAATAATTAACACATTGCGCTGCATGAATATTTTAATCACGGAATGTATAATGCCTTAAACGGTCTTAAAACATAAAAAAAAAAAAAAAAGCGAGAGGGAGAGAGGAGAGGAAAAACGAAAAAGGAAGAGAAAATGAGTTTTGTCATTCCAGCGGTAGTTACAAAAACAACAGACATTCAATATGCCAAGTGTTCCTGAAGCCTTCATAATCATAGCCTTATTGAAGAGAGGACAAAAACGGGCCTAATTGCATGGGAGCAATCTAAATGTAATAGGTTATACACCCAGGCAAGACGGCACAATACAACAAAAACAACATGCGCTGTGTACAACGCAACGTCAGCTCTCATTTTCAAGCAATTACCTTCTTTCTTGTCAACAGTTTTAATAACCTCCATCATTTCTGAAAGACTTTTGCTTCAGTTAAATAATTTTCAGCTCTTTAATATGCAAATGCGCTTGTTCATATGCATGGGTGAAGTGCTACAGCTACTTGAAATGTGTCAGTACATTGTAGAGCACCTGCACCTCGGGAAAGCTTGATTTAATTGACACCTAATACTATTCATTATTCCACTTAGTGAGCAGTTCCTGTTAGTCACCTGTAGGTTCTCCTATAGGCAAGGGTTCAGCCCACCTAGAGGAGCTCGAGGCAGCAGCTATAAATAGAGGAGCTATATTTAATATGCGCCATAGGCGCTGCGAGGTAAATGAGCGTGAGATCCGTCAAAGCATGTTTAAAGGGAGCGACTCGCTCCTGACTTACGGGGGCACGGGGCCGGTGAGGGGCTAACACATTTAAAGGGGGGGGGGCACTGCCAAGTGGGGCAAAGCTTGCTCATCCCATTTATCTGTCTGTCCATAGAAAGTGTTCTAAAGGTGCTGTTTTGAAGTAGAAGGTCTTAACTACAGGGGTGCGTCCTGCGAGGGTCCAACACTTAAAGGGAGCAGCTCTCTAGCCTCAGCTCTAACCCCACCATTTAAAGAGGGAGGCACTGCCAACTGTACAGACAAGGGAACAAAACCCATTCAGCCCATTTATCAGTCTGACCCTAAAAAGTGCCCTAAAGGGGCTGTTTCAAGGTGGAAGATCTTAACTACAGGGGTGCAGGCCTGTGTCCCATCAAGGGCACATCATTTAGAGGGGCCGACTGACCAGCCTCAGATTCATCCCTAACCTTTAAAGGAAAAGAGTGACTGAGGAGGGCACAAGAAGAGCGGGAAAAGTCCATTCACCTAATTCATATGCCTGCCTATTGAAGGTGCCATTTGACGGTAGTGACAACATGGCCGACTGCCCTCAGCTCCATCCACACTATGTGAAGAAGGAAGGACTGCCAAACACCCAAGTGAGCAGCCAAATCCATCCATCCTTATCATTCGTCTGACCTTAAAGGTGCTGTTGAAATGCAGTAGGTCTTGACTACAGGGGTGCAGGACCATGTCGCGCGAGGGGCCAGCTCTCTAGCCTCAGCTCCATCCCCACCATTTATAGGGGAAGACACTGTCAAGTGGGCACAGCTCATTCACCTCATTTGTCTGTCTGTCTATAGAAAGTGCCATAAAGGGGCTTTTTAAAGGTAGAAGTCTCGACTACAGGGGCACAGGCCCATGTCCCATGAGGGGCCAATTCTTAAAGAGACCAACTCTCTAGCCTCAGCTCCATCCCCACCATTTAAAGGGGGAGACACTGTCAAGTGGGCACAGCTCATTCACCTCATTTGTCTGTCTGCCATAAAGGGGCTATTTAAAGGTAGAAGGTCTCGACTACAGGGGCACAGGCCTATTTCCCATGAGGGTCCAACCAGCTATCCATCTTAGTCATTCGTCTGGCCCTAAAGGTAGCAGGTCTTGACTACATGGGTGCAGGCCCGTGTGCCATGGCAAGCCAGCTGACTGCTCTCATCTCTCTTCCTGCCAATTAAAGAATGGGCACAGATGAGCAGGGAAAATCCACCTATCCTGGTTCATCTGCCTGCCCATAAAAGGTGCCATTTCAGGGTCTCTTGACCACAGGGACACAGGCCCATGTTCTGTGAGGTGCCAATACGTAAAGTAAATGGATAACTGCCCTCAGCTCCATACCCACTGTTTCAAGAGGGAGAGACGGCCAAGGGCATAAATGACTGGGCAAAGACCACTTTGCACATAAAGTGTAGCACATAAAGGTAGCAACTTCATCTTGACTACAGGGGTACAGGCCTGTGCCCCACAAGGTGCCAGCATTTAAAGGGAGTGGCTGACTACGCTCCACCCCATTCTCACCCATTTAATGAGGGACAGCACAAGCAGCCACAGTCCATTCTTCTAACACCTTTCTGACTAGCAGGTGGCACCACCAAATAAGCTGACCTGATGGTAGGCGACGCTTCTGACATTTCCGTGTCGCAGTTTGTACGTCCACCACATACACATCTGAACGCCAGCATCTGCGTAAAGCCATGTCAAGTGTGAATATGAGGCCGGGGAGCATCACCCACCCATCCATGCCCAGCACAATGCCACTCTTTAAACAAAGTATCTTCTTTCCAACTACTGGGACACAGGAAGGGCTGTCAGTAGCCCATGATGTAACCTGTGACTTAGAGGGTAGAGGGAGACACAGCCACTATCCCACCTAGCCATTCCCAATGACAAGCCCCTGTTTAAAAAGGGCGCCACCCTTCATTACGGCCCTCTGCAACTTCATCTGTGCTACTAAGAGACAGGCAGGCAGGTAGGTGAGGTCCTGTGTCCCAGCTCGCTGTCCCTGTTAACTGTGCCACGCCATGAGCTCCCTAATCACTCCACCTTTTGTTAAATGGCAGGGCGAGAAATGTTTTGTTGTTTGTTTTGGTTTTTTGTTCCCTGAATTGCCCAAACCATACACTCGATCTTGTAATCTGGAGATGCTTTATACAAATACTAGCTGTCCACCATGGCTCCATCCACGTTGTAATGAAACAGGACAAACATTAAAAATCAATTAAAAAATTTTTAAAAAATGAAATAATTTGTATCTCTTTCTCTCTCAAAAACGTCAAACATTACTCCTTAACAATCTGTAGATGATAATGTCTGCTGTAATTCTGGCCAAGAAGAAGGTAGGTACGCTCCGATGTCAAACAATGGCTCTGTATCTGATTGTGTTCAGCTCTGACGGGAGAGCGTCCCCTGCGTGGTCGTGATATCTCTGTGCCAGTCAGCAGCTACCCTCTAAAACACACGGAGCTCTGACATCTCTCACAAAAACGTCAAACAATGTCTGCTGAACAAACAGGCATCGCTAGCTAAACACAAGCAAGGTGCGCTCCAACACGTGGCAAGACGTAGAGTGAGTGAGTGAGGAGGGCCCCGGCCAGGGCCCTAATCCTGAGGCCCCGCCTCCCCCCGCCTCTTTCTCGGATTCGTACAAATAAATTGGTGCCACAACCAAACTATAATGCGTAGCATGATGAGAGAAGTCGTTCTCTCGTGACAGACATACAGACAGATGCTGGACTTTATATATATAGAGAGAAGAAGTGTGCTAGGAATGGGTTGATTATTTCATTATTTTTTTCTCTATTGATTTTGCACTCGTTTTGGGTGTTTCTCGAGTTCTAGAAAGTGAATCTCACCCTAGTTATTTAAATCAAAGCTTACTTTTGTTTCTATGAACTATTTTAAACCATTTTTCCTGCCATTTTTTTATTTACACTCATCACCATTTTTGTCTTCTCATTGTTAGGAGAGTATCCTCAGAGGTCATGAACTGCCCGTGATGACACGACAGACCGGTAAGGAGGTCACCATTTTGAGTACGTACTCATCCTCATCCTTATTGACGTTTTGTTCTTGTACAACTCATTCTTCTAAGTATCTTTTCGGTTTCGACTCTTGACCGTTGTCACAGGCGTGCGCATGGGAAACAACTTCAGGACTTGAGTGACTGTAATTCTCCACCAAGACATGAGGTGGTGCTGCAGAGTGACAATCTTTCTCTTTTCCTCCCTCTACACCTGGGCTCACCTCTTCCTCCCAGAATGCCTCATAAATCGACGAAACACAGTTTGCCTGATCTGGATGACAGAGAGACTCGACTTTTGCGTTATTAAGATGTTTGTTTTGTTCAATTCTCATCTTGTTTAGTTAGACCGGTGCCTCAAAGCACTTTCTTTGTTTGTTCTCTTTTTACTTTCACATATACAAAGTATAAGGAGAGTATTGTAATTGTCCAAAAATTGAACCTCGAGATTTTGGTGAATCTTGACGTTTTAGACCTCCACGAGTCTGATTTACTTTCTCGTTATGCTGTATAATTTGTTTTGGTACATTTTTCTGTTTGACCCCATCTCTGGCCTTCTCTCCCCGGGTGCCAGGCACTCAGTATATCGACTGAATCGCATGCCTGGCACATTATGCGAGATTTTCTATTTGTGTGTGGTGTCGGCCTATTTAAAGACACAAAGCGATCCACATCCACATAGTAGAATGTCCAGCTCACAAGTATAATAATATAATATTGTCGCCTTGTGCACATGGGGAGCGTCTATGGGGCTCTAACAAGTTCAACAGCCTGAAAGTCTCAGCCACTAATGCCTGCTTGTTTTTTATCTCACCGAAGGATGAGTCCAGAAACAAACTGTGATGTCACTTCCAGGTGTCACCCAGAGGTCCCGCCTCTTCTGCTCTGGGAGCTTTATAAAGAACAACAACGTTCAATTAGAAACCCACAAACAATGACTACGGCGCTTCATGGGAAAGAAATCACTTGACAGGAGAGAAAGTCACTAAGAGCTGGCAGGCGGAGGACACGAGACATCCATGATTTTTTGTTTGAACGTTTTTTTCATTGCCTTACTCTTCCCGATCTCGATCAATTCTTGTCATTACAATATTTTCATAAATATAGACATATTAAGCAAAAGAAAAATGAAGAAGCAGACTTTGTGGCCAACAAGAAGGTCTTTAATGAATGAGAGTAACTTTCTTGCATTATTTACTCAGGTGAAAGAGGTTGGGACACAAACTGGAATCACAACCACTGAACAAGTGCGTTTGATCATTTTGGGTGAAAATTAAAATTCACAGTCAGGGGGGCCCATAATTACGTATGACTTTGTCTTTTGCAAAGAGTCTTTCCCTGCTTTAGTTTTCAGATAAACTTCGTAAAGACATTACTATAGCCTGTTAGGATCAGATGCCCTTATTTTATTTTTGCTGCCTGTTCCTAGGACTCCACATAAAGTTCATACAGATTTTAAAAACCCAAAATAAAAAAAATTAAAGTTTATCTTTCATTCTGTAATATCTTTAACAATATTGGTCCCAGGAAAACATTTTGTTTTTATGGGCACTGCCATTTTCTGGCCCCTCATCAGGTTGTTTGTTTCAGAGTTTACGTCGTATGATGTTATATTTATGTCAGCTCTGCACTGGTACACGTTGTCCAAGAATGCGGATTCACCCAAGCCATATGCCGATTGTTTCTTGTTGTTTCAGAAGTTCTGTTTCACGAAGTACTGCTCCGGTTTTTGACTGTGATTTACAGATAGTGTTTCAACTCTGGTTACTTGTTTACCGATTTCCCAGTAACGATTCTCTGCTTGGTTTTGACCTACTTCCTTATCCCAGCTTTACCGGTGTATCCTTCGTGCATTCAGCGTGCAACCCTTCACCTTTAAATAGCTGGTCTGTCATCGAACTGACAGATGCATAAGGGGACCACAGCAATTGGAAAAAACAAAATGGTGTCATCATCAGTGTGACCCAAAATATAAAAGACAAAAGTAAAAACTAGCGCAGGAACCATAGATACCAGACAGTTAACTGTCAATTATTTCTGAAAACTTGCCAGTAGGGTTGTTTTTCGGGGTTGGCAAAATTTGGACAACGAATCAGAGCACCCTGAATTGGTAAAAGTTAATTTAAAAAATTAGAACGCACACGTAACGAGAACTATAACAGTGAACAACACATGGGCATTATCGACCTACCTGCATGGACCAATCAGGATCACTGAATTTACATTCAAAAAGCTTAGATAAAATAATTTCTTTTGATAACGCTCTTCCGAGTGATGACTAGACAGTTAGCAACAGTTACAGTGACTTGGTTGGGAAAAAAAGAAGAAGACCTTAGGTAAGGATAACCTTGTAAAAGGTGTACTCCACCCAAAAATGATATTATTTTAAATATGTTACTTACCCCATGTGCTTTATCGTAATGACCGAGAAAAATTTTTAATCTAACATTATCATGGTGAACGAAGATGGTGACCAAAGCAGTATGACGGCAAATGATGTGAAAAATGTCCACAAAAAAAAAAAGACTCTCACGTAAATCGTGTCTCATAATCCGAATGTCGGTTACCCAGTCATTCGCTCACAACATGCAAACCACATGTATTTTTTGGTAGAAAATCTGAAATGGATACTTCCGGAAAAATCATCATATACAAGAAACACAAGTCACATGGGACTTTTTTAAACTGAAGCTCCGCCTCCCCCCTCCTCCCCCCCCATTTCACCATCAGCTTGTGTTTCAGATTACAAACTGCATGGGCTAAGGAACATAAAGCAAAAAATTACTTTTGAGTGGAATATTCCTTTAAGAATCAGTAAACCGTGGCCATCTTACTTGAAATAAAATCTTGTCTTACGTAAATTTTTCATTTGTTTTTGTATATTCTTTAATTTTTGTTTTCAAGGAACACGACCATATATGTGCGTTGCATTCTTTAATTTGAGAAAGATTCTGCTTTTCATTAATTCATTTGAAGTGAGCCACACTGACATTTTGGAGTCTCAGCATTCTGTTGAGTGCTGAGGTGTGTCACCTAAGAGACGTCGTGCGTCACGACATCACGACGCTTCGGCTCTCCATCCAGGATTCCGTATTTAAAGACAGAACGCTGTTAGTCTTGGATTTGTAGTGTTTTGTTATTTAGATTAATGATTCATAACTTCCCACTTCTTGATTCTTAGCAGATAGTCTAAGCATTTTGGTTCTGGTGATCTTCTCGTGAACTGGGTAACGACTCCACACGATTGTTGTTTTGACTTTGCTGATAGTTTGGCCCTCCATTTTTGGTATTTTTTGTTCCTGGTTCTCCCAGTCTGTTTTCAGCACTATCCTTGCAGAAGATCGCAAACAGTATAAAAATGTCAGCAGGCAAAATAAGTCTGTGTGGTGGTCCAGCAGGCTGCTTTGCCATAACAAATATTAAATAACCTGAATAATATTAGATTAGCTTGCATTAGATACTATTGATCTACCAAACATGAACGTTATCTAATGCACCTCCTGCCATTTGAACGCATTCCGGTATCAAAACCAAACGACAGATGAGATGTTGAAAACTTGAAGAAGGCCTTTTTGCCGACATCATATGAAAAAGACAGCGGCTAAATTCCCAAAAAACGAGCAACTCGAGAACCATTTTTAAACACAATGACTGTTGGGATGTCTTAGTAGAAGTGATTTGCACTGAAATGCATTTCAACTTTTTGCCGAAATGAAGAAAACGACTTCAGCATTACCTTAAATAACTTGCGCAGACAGCAGCAGTACAATCGTCTACCAACGAAAGTTTTACCCGGCCTACCAGAACCACCCTACCCACTCCAACATCTGTCTGTCATAAAACTCAATAATTTAAAAATGAACCTGTACACTTCACGGGGCCATACCAACAATTACCTCGCGTGCCAGGGTGCAAACAACATCGTCTACTGCCGATATTCTAATAAGGCAACTAACACACCAGCACAACGCTACCCGTATTAGCACCTTTCCTGCATACAAAATCTTTAAAAAGAGAACCGTTATGCTTTAAAAATTTAGTATCTGGGCTGACTAACAATTACCCCGTGCACCAGGGTGCAAACGACCTCTCACATCGTCTACCGATATTCTAATAAGATAACCAGCCTCCTGGCAAAACCTTCAATAAATGGCTTTCCGGTATAAAAAGTCAGTTAACAGTGGGCCGTTACATTTCACAAATGCAGTTTCAGGCCCGAGTGCCAGGGTGCAAATGAAACTACCGCCAATCTTCAATTAAGGTAAGCAGCATACTGGTAACATGCTACCCACTTCCGCAGTTTTCCTGTGTACAAAATCGTCTAAAAGAGAAACCGTACATCTCCGACTAACAACTACCCTGTGCACCAGGGTGCAAACGACTGTCCACATCATCTAGCACCGATCTTCGAATAAGGTAACCAGCCTACCGGCATGAACCCTACCCTGAAACAAACGGCTTTCTGGCATAAAAACGTGCTTAGAAATGAGCCGTTACATTTCACAAATGCAGTTTCAGGGTCGACTAGCAATTCCCTAGTGAACCACATTGTCTACCTCCGATATTCTAACTGGCTAACCAGCCTACCGCCACAACCTTACCTTAAAAAGACGGCTTTCCTGCATAAAAAGTCATTCAGTAGTGAGCCGTCACCTTTCACAAACGCAGTTTCGGGTTTCTGACAAAGAGGGTGCAAAGGACCCCCCAACATTTCACTTCCTCTGGGTGGAACTGAAGACGCTTCGCCTAACCTAACCTCGCCGTCACGTGTGTGTGTGTGTGTGTGGTTTTTGTTTTTTTCCTTCCCTGCGGCGACCACCGCTCGGCAGCTCCTCTCGTTCTTTCTGCACTCCGAATTTCGAGTCTTAAATTCGATTACACCCCATTGTCAGGAACACAATTAGAAAATGATGTGTTGAATGCAGCCTGTAGAGTGGCGCAGCTCAATGCGATCAAATTGATGTGTACAAAATACGCCCAAGTATTTGCTTTAATAAAGCCCAGTGCGCCGTAGCGCATTATCATTTGAACCAGACGCACTTATATTTATGATGGGGAGCAATTGAGTGCGAGTTATTTATTTATTTATTTATTTATTTTCAACAGACCCCTTTCAGAACTTTTTTTTGTGTCAGATTCTCTCAAAAGGAAAACAGATGTTGGGATTCATAAATCATCTGCAGCTTTCAGAGTTCATTGCTATCTAGAAACGAGCCGCTCGACAAACAGGCCTCCCAATTTGTAAAGACGACTTTTCTCTCCTTTGCCGTTCTCTCTCTCTCTCTTTTTTTGTTTCTTTCAATGGCCCTTAAAATAAGACGGAGACGCCAGTTGGTTCGACTGTACTGTGAAGAATCACTTGCCAGTTTTCTCTACCTAAAAGGCTCCATCCGTCCCCGACAGGGGAATTAAAATGCAGCGAGCACCGGCTTGAATGAAAGCGACTCCGACACGGCGTTGGCGCGCGGACGGCCAAGGTGCTAAATTATAAATCTGAATGAGTGAAAAGTCCGCCAGCAGCCCCGTGCCACTAAAGGAGAGTGCTCTGGTTTGAGATTAAATCGAGCCTGCTGCCCTCTTGTCGGCGTTCAAAAAAAAAGACGAAGAAGAAGAAGAAGCAGGTTAAGATTGAGAGCAATTCATAGCTCCAGAGCTCAAGAAGGGGGAAGAAGAAAAAAAAATCCAATCAAGAGGTTGCGTCGCTAGATAAGAAGCCAAGCTAAAGCCATATTTGGAGCCCCCAAAACTGCAATCTCCTCTTGAGCTGCAGAATGGCAGCTGGCAGAACAGCTGGTGAATAGGATTACTGTCAGAAGAATGAAATAAAACTCAACATATGTCCAAGCCCGAGGTGTTTGGGACCGAGAGCGATTGTGCCCCCGTGGATGCCATGAGTACAGCTGGAAAGAGCCACTGTGCCATAGCCGGGGAGCCCGCAAGGTCACTTTTAAAGACTGCGACCGTTTAATGCTTGGAGAGCAAGAGGCGCTCATCTTCTAATCGGCCTGTGAAAAGCGTATGTCAGAGGGACGCTTCATATGCCGCTCTTCAGTCCTGATGGCGCTTAATTAGGGATGGGGAAGGAGGAAAGGAAACAAAGTGGAACAAAGACGAGCGCGCTGTGTGCCCTGAAGACCCTGGGGGAGAGGGGGGCACGGGGGTAAAAGTCCTGACAAACCGCCGCGTGTGGGCTGTGTGTGAGAATGTGTGTGTGTGTGTGTGTGTGCGTGTGCAGCACTCTTACGCATCTGAAGACATGCATTAGGAGCAACGCGCGGCCTTCATTTTAATTTCTAATTTTCATTTGATGTCGGTAATCATTAGGGCCCACACACTGTAATAAATTATAATAATTTCACACAAGAATTAAATTACTGGGTACCTTGCAAAGGAGCCATTTTTTGCTGGGTACCCTGTAATCTAACTGTCACGTATAAACTCTGTTCCTAATCAACTCTCCACAACATCCACATTTATCCATCTCGGCTAAATTAATAGAACTGTGCGGATAATGCAGCTAAAAGTGATCATTGCAGCTCGCGATGATTTACTAAATTAATGGGTACCTCAAACTGTACAAGGACAAAGAGACACTAATAAGATTCCAGTGAATAGATTCAAATTGGGCGGCGAAGCGCCGTGGCTTCCGCAAGCACCGTTTCAAGTGCAGCCACATGGGCCATTTGCTTAACGGGCCGCCCGTCTGCTCCAGGGGGCTGTTGGTACACACGCACGCACACACACACGCACACACACACACACTGACAGTCTCATCTTTGGCACCACCCAAACACACGCCATCTCGTTTTCACGCAGCTTTTTCCAGCCCTTGTCGGGTCTTTCACGGTGTCTGCTTACCGAGCACCACCTGCACAGGCTGAAAGGTGTCTGCTTCTGAGAGTCCCTGGGTAGAAACATCCGGACCCCCACCTCCAGACCAAAGAAATCTACAGTCTCTCTGATTTCCATTATCAGCAGATGGTGTAAGCAAAGCAGCGGTTTAACTGGAGACGGGACCGTAGTGTGGCGGCAGTCCTGGTCTTGCAAGTGACCCCACCTAAAATGGCTTCTTACTTAAGAGTCCAAGGCACTAAACCAAGTCAAACATCTTGGGGTACTTCTGACGACAGATCTTCATTTCAGGAGTCATATTAAAACTTTAATGAAATCTGCACACTATATTACCTAGATCAGGGGTCGCCAGCTCCAGTCCTAGAGGACCACCGTGGCTGCAGGTTTTCATTCCAACCCTTTTCTTCATTAGTGACCTGGTTTTGCTGCTAATTAACTTCTTTTGAATTCATTTTAATTGACTTGCTCTTGAAGACTCAGACCCCTTAATTATTTTTCCTTAATTAGCAGCCAAACAATAATGAGATACAAAATGAGCCCAAACATGACCAGCAAGCTGTGTCCATCATACGATATCTGAAAATAAAGAAAGATGAAGGTCTCAGAAATGCTGATCTGCTCAGGTCCCCAGTGCTCTTAGAAAAGTGAAAAGCGACAATTTCAGAAATGTCTGCTATTGCACAAGGAGAGGAGCAACAAGCCATGGAATTAAAGAGCGGGTTTAATTAACAGGAATCAGCGCCTCATTAAGCAACTGGTTGGAGTGAAACTGCTTGGAGTTTGAGGCCCTGACTTAGCTGGTCTTCTGTTGGCTCCCTCACTTCTCACTTCACATTTCATTTCTGTTTGGGTGCCATTGAAGGAATGAAATGAAGAAAATCAGAGGCACGATGAAGAAATTCAAGGGAACAAATCTTTCAATAAGTCAACTAAAATGAATTCAAAAGAAATTAAGTAGCAGCAAAAACAGGTCACTAATTAAGAAAAGGGTGGGAATGAAAACCTGCAGCCACGGTGGTCTTCCAGGTCTGGAGTTGGTGACCCCTGATCTATAAAACATTTCTAATATCGGAGGTTTGATGTCAAAAACAGATTTGGTGAAACGTCTCCAGGCCTTTAGATTACTGCAATGCTCTTTTCTGGGGACTGCCCAATAAAAAAAATTAATTTGTTTAAAATATTTACTAAAATTAAGAAAAGAGAAGACGGCACTCCAGTCCTAAGATCACTGCACTGGCTTCCAGTCAGCTACCGAACTGGTTTTAGTATAGAAGTCACTAAACGGCTTAGGCCCAGCATACATTATTACATTTCTAGATACCTGGGGGACGGACAGCTGGTTATACCCAGACGGTGAAATCTGCCAAAATGTGTCAGAGAGGCCCCAACAGTTGAAGTTTTCAAATCAAAATTAAAAACATTCTTATTTTTCTGTGCCTTTGACCGACTATGTACTGTGCTGTGCTATTACTGAACTGAAATGCTGCCGTATCTCTATTTTATTTTCTTCACTGTACGTATTGTTTTAACTTTCTGTCATTTTACTGTCTCTCTAGCTATCGTTCAGTTGTGTTTGATTTCTTTATTGTACGTGGGGGCTCCGCCCCCTGCTCGATTCGCTCTCCAATCCCAGCCCGGGCCCTACACGCTCGTCATTTCCTGGATCTGCCGGTTGCGACGAATCGTGCTCTGCTTTTGGATAAACACTGTGGAGCCACCCCGGACACAGACAGACGGACATCTTGTTCTTCACCACCACACGTGTTTATTTACAAATATATACAAATAATATAGTCACTCAGACCCAGTTCAATAAAGTGCACAAACCCCAACACACACAGTCCTGGCCACTAATGCCTTCTTCTCGGGCCGCCTCCACTCTCCTCTCTTGCCTCGTCCTTCTTCCACCCGAATATTCTCGAATGAAGGGAGACGGCCTCTTTTATACATTCCCCGGATGAGCTCCAGGTGCTTCTGACACACCCCCGTTGGCCACGCCTACGTGTGGCGGAAGTGTCGGCTGAATCTCCCGGCAGCTCCCCGGGTGTCCTCTTAATTCTTCCCCCCAGCACTTCCTGGTGTGGCGGAAGTGCTGAGGTAACAGGTCCCCAAGGCATTGGGGCGCCTCCTGACGGTGACCACGGGCCCCTACAGGGTGGGGCTTCCATGCCCTCAACCCGTGGCCCCCAGAGCAACCAGGAAGGTGGACCCCACGTGATCCAGGGTGGGCGCAGACCCACATCCGGTCCCTCACGGCGTCCCGGCCGGGTCATTGCCCCTGGCATCCCTGACAACACGAATATCAACTCTGTCTTTGATACCTTCGTCTTTCAAAAATATTATCGCTGACAATTCGTCACATGTTGGTTTATTATATATGTGAGTGTGATCTTTCAGATTCATATAAAAATCCAAGAAAACTTCTTTGTCCGTGTTTTTCAGGTAAATTTTGTGTAAAGTGCGATACTTTTGGACGTATGGATTTGTATTCATTATTGGCTGTATGTCCGATCGTTTAACTCTTTCGATTTCCTTGTTGCATCGCTTCTCCGTGATCATAAATATAAACCTGACCAAATTGTGGTTTCTTTGAAATTAAACTTGTGGTAGCTCTGTCATATCACCTATGTCCATATCTTCGATCTCTTTTCGCTGTTCCGTTATTTCAGAGTAATTACTTTCCGCTTGTTAGCGCTAATGCGATCTTTACTATCAGTTTTTTGAGACTTTGAATTTCAGGACTCTCTTTACGATGTTCTACTTTGTCTTCTACTTGTTGTCTTTTCTTCTCCTACTCTTTGTCTTTTATTTCCATCCCCACTTGGATCTCTTAGGTTTTCAATTCATGTCTTGGCACAAAGTCTCGCCTCACGGGACGTGAAATTATCTCTCTGAAAAAGTCTTGTCTCGTCTCTCTGAAAAAGTCGCGTCTCAAGACTTTTTTATATAACAGGGAGATTTTACCCACATTGCGTAATCCCCTTTGAATTGCCTAATGGTATGAAATGTGCCATATAAGTAAACTTGCTTTGCTTTCCCCAGTCACGAGTGCAGCGGCTCTCCCCCGTGACCCAAGCTGTCGTGAACGTCCCGTGCTGTTTGGATCATCCTTCAGGAGTGAAGGTGGAGTGGCTGAGGATTGTGCACCCATTTTTACCACCGAATTAACAAATCCCTACAACAGGGCCTTGTCTTCTTTCTTCTTCAACAGGTTCCCATTATGGGGTCTTTGATCATTCGTAGGTTTGGACGCGTCATTCCATCTCAGCTCCCTGCCTCCTATCATTCTGAATATGGCCACAGGAGACCTGGAGGATAATAAAAGTGCTTCAAAGACGATCTGAAGAAAACCTTGAAGTTACGTAACATCATTATACAGCAGACTGTATAATGGGAAAATGGCCTCATCTATTTGGAAGCCACAAGAACGTGACTTTGTGAGGAGCTTCGCTGACAAATTTGCCAGCAATGGTTAAATCCCCTGAAGAACCTGACTTTTTGGTGTGCTGCTGTGCAGTGGGAGTTGCCTGTTTAGCCACATTCGCTCATGTCACGTAACTGGAATGGATAGACAATGGTGTCGTTGTCACAAGCAAGCATGGCGGTGTGTTTGCTCAAAGTGGATCACAGTGCTGCATTAGTTAAAAATGCCAGATTTACAGATCAATGAGTGCCGCACTCCAGCAAAAGTCATTAAAGTCCACGTTAATAAGAGAGAGCATTCGTGTCCGCCCGACGAGACAGAAGGACAGACGGAGTGGAGGATCTGAGGCTAAGGATCTGTGCTGGTATCCAGAAGGTTGCCGGTTCGAATCAACGTCACTGCCAAAAGAGATCCGACTCTGCTGGGCCCATGAGCAAAGCCCTTAACCTGCAATTGCTCCAGCCGCGCTGTACAAAGGCTGACCCTGCGCTCTGACCCCAAGGGGTATGCGAAAACTAAAAAATTCCTAATACGAGAAACTGTATACGGTGAAATAAAGAACAAAAAAAAAAAAAAAAATATGACGCCACAATGTGTCCGTCCAAGAATTCAATCAGCGAGCCTAACAGTGGAAAACCTGCAGACGGGACAGCTTACAAGACATCAGGCTGAGCCTTCGGCTCTCCACACACTGACTATAAACCAATCGCCCTAAAATGGGCACTCATACCGACTCCAAAAACTAAGACATGAACCCAAGGTAGTCATGTCACATTGGCCACTCTCACAGGTCAATGAAGAGGAGAACATTAGTCTCTAATAGTACCCAGTGTCCCCATCATCTGTCTCTCATACTCTCATCTTGTGAACTTCCACTTCACTCTTGGCAAGCTTTGTTGGGCTGAATGGCCTGTTCTCCTCCAGAGTGCTCTAATCTGCTAACGCTCTGTTGAAAGTCACTATATAGTAGTAATTGCGAGGCGTATAGAGAGCAGAGGGATTCTTACTGACATGTCTGACAATAAGGATGGACTAAAATCCAGAATTTTATTTAACAGAAAACACAAATCACCTTCACTGATGAGCTCCATTACCAGTCAGTCTCACAACTCCAGGAGACTTGAAGCCTGGCCTGGTCACCGTCTATGTGGAGGCTGAACATTCCATCCATCAATTATCCACCACAGGGTCACGGGGGTCCTTTGGAGCCAATCCCAGCCAACACAGGGCGCAAGGCAGGAAACAAACCCCAGGCAGGGCGCCAGCCCACCGCAGGGCTGTGGCGAGTGCCCTCTTCTACGCGGTGGTGTGCTGGGGAGGCAGCATAAAGATGAAAGACACCTCACATCTGGACAAACTTGATAAGAAGGCAGGCTGTATTGTAGGAGTAAAGTTGGACAGTTTAACATCTGTGGCAGAGCGACGGGCACTAAGCAAACTGCTATCAATCATGAAGAATCCACTGCATCCACTGAACAGTGTCATCTCCAGACAGAGGAGTAGCTTCAGTGACAGACTTTTGTCACCGTCCTGCTCCACTGACAGACTGAGGAGATCGTTCCTCCCCCACACTATGCGACTTTTCAATTCCACCCGGGGGAGTAAATGCTAACATTAATTTTATTTTTATTTTTTTCATTTTTAATTACTATTTAATTTAATATTGTTTCTTTGTATCAGTATACTGCTGCTGGATTATGTGAATTTCTCCTTGGGATTAATAAAGTATTTATCTATCTATCTATCTATCTATCTATCTATCTATCTATCTATCTATCTATCTATCTATCTATCTATCTATCTATCTATCTGTCTATATAGTGCCTTTCATCTATCTATCTATCTATCTATATAGTGCCTTTCATCTATCTATCTATCTATCTAATATTCTGCCAATAAAACAAGGACAGGTTTGCTCAGGGTAGTGCCGACACCTGATAGGTCCAGTACCCGATTCTTGTTAATGTGGAGTCTGCATGTTCTTTCTGTGTCGGTAAGACTTTTTCTTACCAGGTATTCAAATTTTCCTCCCATAGCCATCCCTGTGCACTGCAAATTTCAAATTCAAATGTGGGCATACACGTGAGGCTTAGAGGGTCATTATTGTCCCGCAAACTGCAAAATTCTAACTTGCAAGTGCTAATTATGAGCTAGAGATACTCAGAGCCACAAGAGGGCACACTGATATTAAGGTGCAATTTTATGCTTTAATGACAGCTGATAACCTCAGCCACTAGGAGGCGCACTGCTATTAAGTGGCAGCCTTTGTCTGTGGATTGATAAACCACTCAGACCTCTGATTCCCACTAAAACCACACATAACTGTGCATCCGACCAGTTCGCTCCGACTCCGTCCCAAACTAAAAACGTCACAAGTGCCATTTGTAGTTTTCAAATCCCTTCCAGTAATTTCTCAAATTTCATATCACTTATGAGATAAACAGAAACTGATGGCTACTGGTGACTTCTGCAATTGGGCACCACAGGGCATGGTAAGGATGAAGCTGGAAAGTCCTCTGCCCAGGATATATGACACTAGGACTTGCTGCCCTGCTCTGAAGTGAATTAGTATGAGGTAACCAGTTTGGGTGGGGAATGAATGACAGGGAAAGGCAACACGGTGGGCGCTACATGACAGACAGCATGATGGGCAGTATGTGAAAGAGAGAAAGCATGATGGGCACAATGTGACAGAGACAGAGAGCATGATGGGCACAATGTGACAGACAGCATGATGGGCACTACAGGAAAGACAAAGAGCATGATGGGCATTATACAACAGAAGGAAAGCATGATAGGCACAATGAGACAGAGACAAGAGCACATGATGGGCACTATGTGACAGAGAGAAATCATTATGTGACAGAAATAGAGAGCATGATGGGCACTATGTGACAACAACAGAGCATTATGGGCGCTAGTTGGCAGACACAGAGAGCAATATGGGCGATAAATGACAAAAGACAACCCCCACTTTTCACCATCACTTACTTGAAAGGCGCTATATCATCCAGGATGTCACCTAAGAGTGGCTCACTTTATTCCTAATTAAAATAAACGCTGTCATTAAGACGGACTCTTCTGGCCCCTAAGTAACTAGCTGGCCTTGGTCCTACCTGTGCTCAGATCAGCATGCAAGGCACTATGAAGTACTGAATCGAGCAGACAGCCACTTGACAAGCTCCTGCACATTGTGAGGTCACATCACAGAGACACTTGGGGTCTGCGCTTAAACACAATGCCAGCAGACAGAACTGGTGCACAGGAGGCAGTCACTCGAGGAGTCCCGGGGTCTGCAGCTTTCACAGGAACTCGTCAGGAGTTTAGCGAGAGCGGCTCGCATGTTGGCGGCCCACCACTGGCTTTTGGCCAAACATCCCCACATCTGACCTTCCTGGCAAGTGAAATCTCAGCAGATAAAGTAAAGCACGTCAACATCTGCTTGGGTTCACACCGATTTTAATTTACAAAAAGAGCTTTGCTATTTTGAGCGGACAAGCCGCGCGCGCGGCACAATGACAGATTTAGGGCCGCTAATGGGGCAGCGGACTCCTGCGTGTCAGCATTCTGCACTGCGCGCGGCTAAGCGGACACAGAGGGGTCACTGAGACCGTCAGTCAATTACAGGCACTGCTAGCCGAGGGCCCCCGCTGCCGCCGCCACACTCAATATTATTCCCTGCAAGAAGACTGTTGATTGTCAGGAAATCCAATCTGCGGGGTAAACAGGTGACACAATGCCACCATACGGGACACCTCCCTCCCACCCCCAGGACATCGGCCAACAGCTGAGCTGGACACAGACTGCTTCTGGAATGTTGACTAATCAGAATTTGAGAAGCGCTAAGGTAATTTGGGGCTCCCAAAGAATGGCATATTCATGAAACAGGTGCTTGTTTTAGAGCAGGCCCTTAAATCATCAGCCAACCACCAACTGGCTGCCTTCACTTTCCCAGAGCAGAAGCTCTGCTGGGTATATAGTGCCTTTGATGGCAGAGAGAGACGGAGAGTACAGTGCCACACGCGCGCGCACACACACACATACAGGCACAGAGACCAACGTGCAGGGCACTTGAAGGCCGCCTCAGCTTAGTTGCAGCATGCCTACCTGCAGCGCGTGCCACAGAGCTCTCAGGGTGGCAGCTCACCATACACGGCCCCTTTTGATCCTGTGTCCTAACAAGCGGCTCTCGCGCCCCATTACCGATTCACAGACGAGCGACAGAGCAGCGCGCACTTCCATGGCTGCGGGCCGCCGAGTGCACTGATTAAACAGATCGTTTTCTCGCAACAAGCAGCTTGTTGGAATCAAAGGTCGGCAGAAGGCAGCCAGCATCATTAAAGGCGAAGGAGGGAATAAAGCGGGAGACGACTGATGTGCGGCCAGTGCACGCCGCCTTGGGGATTCCCAATGTGACTGGGGACGAGAGGGGAAGGGCGGCAGGAACGGCTTCCAAGGAGCTAAGATGGCCACGGCGGCGGGGGGTGCCTGGCATACAGACTGCTCTTTTAATGGCGGCTCAGACCGCTGTCGACCCCCCCAGCTCAGTGTTAGTTCTGTTCTGAACTGGCATGACACAGCAAGGGTAACAGTGAAAGGTGCCACATAGGACAAGAAAAAGCACACCCTGATCACTAAGGGAGGGACGATACGACCGATCAGCGATGCAGACATCCATGGGGGGTCCTTGTAGTCACACGTATTACACATAGGAAGTAAAAATGTTAGGTTTGAATATACAATGGGCGGTCGGAAAATCGAGAGTCCACCTTATGAGAAGGATTTAGGAGTCGCAGTGAATTCTAAGTGTTCAGAAGCCATTAAGAAGACTAACAGAATGTCAGGTTATGTAGCGCCTTGACGTGTGGAGTACAAGTCACAGGAGGTTCTGCTCAGGCTTTATAACAGACTGGTGAGGCCTCATCTGGAGTCCTGGGTGCAGTTTTGGACTCCAGGCTAATAAAAAGGACATAGCAGCACAAGAGAAGGTCCAGAGAAGAGCGACCAGGCTGATTAGAGGGCTACAGGGGATGAGTTATGAGGGAAGATAAAAAGAGCTGAGCCTTAATAAAGATGAAGAGGTGACCTGACTGAAGGGTTTCGGAGGATCAAGATGGTGACTTTAAAATGAGTTCATCAAGAACACGGGGTTGGAAACTTGTGAAGGGTAAATTTCGCACAAACATTAGGAAGTTTTTCTTTACACAAAGATTGATAGACACTTGGAATAAGCGACCAAGTAGTGTGGTAGACAGTAAGACGTTAGGGACTTTCAAAAGTCGACTTGACTTGATGTTTAGAGCCCAGTGAAACTCTTACTTCCATGTGTCAAACACCACACAACGCGTCACTGGGGTAGAGCGCACTATGAAAAGCACAGCCCATGACAGGAGTGCAGTGCATGATGGCCTGTAATAAAACAGGCACCCGCAAAAATGAGGCCTAAAGTGCTAAATGAGCAATAATGTCAAGTGTTGTATGAAACCTCTGAAGAAGAAAGGCGCTTTATGATAGCACGAAGTGTCCAACTATGTTAATCAGCGAATGGCGCTATATGACCGGTCAGAAGAGCCAAACGTGCTGTTGCTCAGTCCTAACAGGCACTCGCACTGTGCGACTGAGCTCACTGTGAAAGAGGCTATAGTGCAGTCATGTAAAGCAGTGCGACATCGCCACCCATCAAAAGTGCTATATGGCCGCTGATGGGTGACAATATTCAGGATGGAGTACTGGTGGAGAAATGAGGTATTTTGTCATTTAGAAGGACAATGTGGCTGATCTGTGAAGAAGTGCGTGATATCACTGTCTGTCTATACGCTACCGACGACTTACTAAGCACCATGACGTCCAGCTTACTATGAAAGGAGCTACCCGACAGGATAATTTAATATGACTAACTATGAATGGCGCAAGATGACTGACAAGAAGAGTATAAGGGACATGCTGGACTTGAGCAGCCACCCAGACTGACCGACAGGGTCTGAAGTGCTGAGCACTGTGTGATTGAGCTCAATATGACAGGCGCTATACAACAGACATGGACAGCACTGTGACATCACTGTCTATTTAAAAGTGCCAATCCATGAACAATGACTGTGATTATATTCACTAAGGAACACAAGCAGATGAGTAAAGCACTTTGTGACTGTGTCCCGCTACAAAGGCTACGATATGGCTGATCTGTAAAGCTACCATGTACGAGACAACAACAACAACATTTATTTATATAGCACATTTTCATACAAAAAGTAGCTCAAAGTGCTTTACATAATGATTAGAAAAATAAAAGACACAGTAAGAAAAGAAAATAAGTCAACATTAATTAACATAGAATAAGAGTAAGGTCCGATGGCCAGGGTGGACAGAAAAAATAAAAAAAAACTCCAGACGGCTGGAGAAAAAAATAATAAAAAAATAAAATCTGTAGGAGAAGCTACTGAATAAGCCGTACGTCATTTACCTGACTATAATAGTCTAGCAGCACTGTGTGATAGGACTAACCATGAAAGGCGCTATATGAGTGATCACGACAACCAGTGTTTGAAAGTCTTCACCAAGATAAAGCGCTGTGTAAAATCTCAGACGTCGCAGGCCCGAGTATACAGTGACTGATCTGTAAGACTTACTAACCTGAGCGCACATTAAGATCTCAAGATGCCAGTCTGATTAGGATTCCAAGGATTAATAAAATAACAGCGGGAGGTCGAGCTTTTAGTTACAGGACCCCTAAACTGTGGACTGGTCTGCTTTGCTACTATAAGAGATGCCCCTTCGGTCTCAGGCTGAAGACTCACAACTTCAGTTTAGCACACCCTGACTAGAGCTGCTAAAGCTTAGCTGTGCAGACTGCGTCTCTGTTGTTAGTTATTAGCACTAAAACATAAGTAACGTGATAGTTAGAATTTGTTAAAAAATAACAGTGGGAGGTGGAGCTTTTAGTTACAGGACCCCCCTAAACTGTGGACTGGTCTGCTTTGCTACTATAAGAGATGCCCCTTCGGTCTCAGGCTGAAGACTCACAACTTCAGTTTAGCACACCCTGACTAGAGCTGCTAAAGCTTAGCTGTGCAGACTGCGTCTCTGTTGTTAGTTATTAGCACTAAAACATAAGTAACGTGATAGTTAGAATTTGTTAAAAAATAACAGTGGGAGGTGGAGCTTTTAGTTACAGGACCCCCCTAAACTGTGGACTGGTCTGCTTTGCTACTATAAGAGATGCCCCTTCGGTCTCAGGCTGAAGACTCACAACTTCAGTTTAGCACACCCTGACTAGAGCTGCTGATTAGCTGTGCAGACTGCGTCTCTGTTGTTGATCATTAGCACTAAAACAGAAGTCACATGATCATTAGAATTGGATTCTAACCCTCACCTGTTCGGTTTCTCTTCTCAGTACTCAGATGTGGCACTTGGTGCCACTGCCCACCTGCCAAGTGGTTTTGCCTGACTAAGGTAAAGTCATCTCTGATGGAGGATCGCAGGAATCATCAGGTAGAGGGGTCCCAGCTGGGGAATGGCCAAAGGGAGAGGCAGCTTGATGGCTGACGATTTGGAACAAATCCAAATCATATTATGGGATATCATCTACTGTTGAATTCTGCTCTGTACTTGTAATATTTCTATTGCACTATTATACTGTATTGAGGATGACTTGTATTGTTCTGTTCTGTGTATTATATTGTATTGTATTGACCCCCTTCTTTTGACATCCACTGCACGCCCAACCTACCTGGAAAGGGGTCCCTCTTTGAACTGCCTGTCCCGAGATTTCTTCCATTTTTTCCCTACTAGTGTTTTTTTGAGAGTTTCTCCTTGTCTTCTTAGAGAGTCAAGGCTGGGGGGCTGTCATGAGGCAGGGCCTGTTAAAGCGCATTGCGGTACTTCTTGTGTGATTTTAGGCTCTACAACAAATACATTGTATTGTATTGTAAACCACTACATGACATTACTGACTGAGAAAGGCACTATATCACTGATCACCCTAAAAGACATGCGGACTGACAAGGTCTGGGGTGCTTAGTAATAAAGCATTAGAACTCACAACGAAAGGCGCTACCTGACAGTTGCGTAAATGCTGCAGTATCACTGCCAATAAAAGGCGCTGTATTAACAATGACAGGTGCTTTAGGGCTGATTATGGATGTGTAAATCAGTGGCGCTATATGACTGATCAGAAGATCATGAGTGCTGAACTTTAACACGCACCCTAAAAGGGCTATGAGCTGTGAGACTGAGCTGACTAAGACGGTGCTATAAGACAGACACAAGGTGCCATATGACCAGAATACAGGCAGAAAAAGAAAGCACTTTGTCATCGAGCCCCCTATGAAGGCCGAAGTATGGCTGAACAGCACCGCCTATCCGAGATACAACTGAATAAGCACTACACCATTTAGCTGACTATACGACAGAAAATGTGATATGACTAGCTATGAAGGGCGCTACAGTATATGGCCGATCAGAAGATCATGAGGTCCAAATGCTCAACCTTCACAAGCACTCAGACAGACGGGGCCTGAAGTGATTGCGCTCACTACGACTACGTGCTATAGGGTAGACATGTAAAGCACGGTGACACCACTGCCCATAAAAGGCGCTATATATGACCAATCCATGGACACTGATTGGTGTTAACTGTGTGATAATGTTTAGTAAGGGATACAGAAAGAGAAATAAAGCACTTTGTGATTCAGAAAGATGCAATATGGCTGATCTGTGCCTGATTTCACTGCCTGTACACTCCTGACTACTGGGCATGGTGACATCACTGCTCATTAAAGGTGCCATATTAGGAATATGCCTGACATGTAAGGTGCTGATTAGGAATGGGTACATCAGTGGCGGTATATAACCGATCAGAAGATCATGAGGTCCGAGTGCTGAACTTTAACACGCACCCTAAAAGGGCTAAGAACTGTGAGACTGAGCTGACTACAATGGTGCTATAAGACAGACACGAGGTGCCATATGACCAATCCGGGAACATGGAATACAGGCAGAGAAATAAAGTACTTTGTCATCGAGCCCCCTATGATGGCCGCAGTATGGTTGAACTGTAAAGTGCTGAATAACGGCACCACCTATCAGAGATACAAATGACAACTGACTACGCACTATGCCATATAGCTGACTATACGACAGAAAATGTAATATGACAAGCTATGAAGGGCACCATGTGGCCGATCAGAAGATCGTGAGGTCCGAGTACTGAACCTTAACATGCACTCTGAAGGGCTAAGAACTGCGAGATTGAGCTCATCATAAAAGGTCAGAGAAGCCACCCTGCCATATCACCTGGCTACACCTAGGAATGCCATAAGAACCCCACACTCGGAAAAAACTAAACCCTGAGGCACCTGAGATGCACACTCCACCTTCAAAACCAGCGACAAGGTGAGAAGTCTGCGGCTCACTGCCTGCCTTCCAGGTTAAGACGTTTGTTTGCGATTAACACATGTAAAGCTCAAGTCTCTGAAGCAAATCCTGCTTTAACAGCCAAATCCTTGAAACGCTGCCATATTTTTAGTGAAACATGAATGCCGACTAGCTGGGCTGTAAGCCGGGATTAGAAGATAACAAGCTTTTAGCAGAAGTCGGAGGGCTCCAAACGTCAAGTCGGTCGGCGGCTCCAAGACGGTACTCATGTGGCCCCCAGACTGACGGCAGGGTCACCAGCAACACAGGGACCGGGCCAGGCCTGTTCTTGGCCACAGCCCCATGCAACTGAGTCGGCCATCTTGAACCGCGGGACCTTTTGTCCTTTTTCGTTTTGCTCACTTGCACAGTCGGCTGCGGAAATCGAAAGAGAAATAAAAGAAAGGCCCCGAGAACAGCTGGGCAATAAGACAAATCAAACTTTTAGCAATCGGACTAAACACCTTGTCAGGAGTTGGGGGCCGCATATCGATCAGCGCGGCGTACATTAAACAAAGTAGGCCTAATTGGTCGTGTATCCAAAACGTTCACCTTGAATTTTTATGAGTGATTATAAAAATTTTGCTTAATATTGACGTTTTTACTCTGACAAGCTCTGTCTGGAGAGTTCTCAATAAATAATCCATTTACAATATCCAGTAAATAAACAGTGGACACAATCGTTATCCCTTCCTGCCGGCGGCCCGCTCTAATAGGGCTTTTACAGCGAAGGTGACTATTCAGCTTAATGCAGTACTCTCCGTGCTGCAAAGCCATTTCCATTCATTACGGCGCTCACAAGCACTTAAAGCACTTTAAGAACCTGTTAGAAAACAGCAGGGAGAGCCGGCGGACTGGAGGTAACTGCAGGGGCAGCGCTTGGTTCATGGGGGACAGAAACAAAGGTCACTCCCGCCGCGCGAGCCTGCAGACCACTTCTATTAGCTTCCATTCAATTTCATTGCAGCACTTTTGCCTTGAAACCCACATTTCATTAACAACTTGAGGCTTTGCATGTGATCTTTGGCAGGGCTTGCGTTTTTTGGAATTGTGCCATCATGGCGGTAGGTCCACACAAGTCTTGGTGCCTGTGACTTAATGAGAAGGCCCATTCGATGACATCTTGAGCTTCCTGGGGGCTCCAGGTGCCTGCTGTCCTGAGGGTCACCGTGCTGGGACTGAGCCAGAAGTGGGCCTTGTGCTGGCTACACATTTTATATTGAATTTAAGAGTACGACAATTTCTGTCATTCTCTTCAGGATTAATAAAGGTTCTGTCTATCTATCTATCTATCTATTATATAGTGCCTTTTACTCTATCTATCTATCTATCTATCTATCTATTATATAGTGCCTTTCATATCTGTCTATCTATCTATCTATCTATCTATTATATAGTGCCTTTCATCTATCTGTCTATCTATTATATAGTGCCTTTCATCTATCTATCTATCTATCTATCTATTATATAGTGCCTTTCATATCTATCTATCTATCTATTATATAGTGCCTTTCATATCTATCTATCTATCTATTATATAGTGCCTTTTAATCTATCTGTCTATCTATCTATCTATTATATAGTGCCTTTCATATCTATCTATCTATCTATCTATCTATCTATTATATAGTGCCTTTCATATCTATCTATCTATCTATCTATCTATCTATCTATCTATCTATCTATCTATCTATCTATTATATAGTGCCTTTCATCTGTCTGTCTATCTATTTATCCAGCTGTCTGGAGTTCTTTTTTGTTTTTTCTGTCCTCCCTGGCCATTGGACCTTACTCTTATTCTATGTTAATTAATGTTGACTTATTTTCTTTTCTTACTGTGTCTTTTATTTTTCTTTTCTTCATCATGTAAAGCTCTTTGAGCTACATTTTTTTGTATGAAAATGTGCTATAGAAATAAATGTTGTTGTTATTGTTGTATCTATCTATCTATTATATAGTGCCTTTCATCTATCTATCTATCTATCTATCTATTATATAGTGCCTTTCACTCTATCTATCTATCCTTTCATCTATCTGTCTATCTATCTATCTATTATATAGTGCCTTTTACTCTATCTGTCTATCTATCTATCTATCTATCTATCTATCTATCTATCTATCTATCTATTATATAGTGCCTTTCATATCTCTATCTATCTATCTATCTATCTATCTATCTATCTATCTATCTATCTATCTATTATATAGTGCCTTTCATCTGTCTGTCTATCTATTTATCCAGCTGTCTGGAGTTCTTTTTTGTTTTTTCTGTCCTCCCTGGCCATTGGACCTTACTCTTATTCTATGTTAATTAATGTTGACTTATTTTCTTTTCTTACTGTGTCTTTTATTTTTCTTTTCTTCATCATGTAAAGCTCTTTGAGCTACATTTTTTTGTATGAAAATGTGCTATAGAAATAAATGTTGTTGTTATTGTTGTATCTATCTATCTATTATATAGTGCCTTTCATCTATCTATCTATCTATCTGTCTGTCTGTCTGTCTATCAGGTCCACACTAAAGCTGATGTCACATTATGTAACTTCTTGTCACCGGGCCCATTAGACTTCCTGAGTGCGGTTGCTGATCTTGTCAATTTACACAACTGAGAATCGCTAGACGTTTCAATATTAGTGACTGCCTGGCCGACTCCCCAGAATGCTCACACTCGCCCCTTTCCCTCACAGCCAATAGCGTTCTGCCTGAGCGAGTCGGTTTTCTCATACAGTAGCTGTGGACGGATCTCGTTCTCATTCATTCATTCACTCCCCTTCACTGTTCCCCGAATAGTTGTCAGAGGGTTCATTGTTCTGTGACTGCTATTTGAATAAGAGGTCACATTATGTGAATTCTCGTTACTGGGTTTGCCAGACTTGCCGACTGCGGTTGCTTATCTCCTTGGCAGACAATGATACTTTACATATCTGCAAATCTCTAGGCATGTCGTATTTAGTGACCTTTTTGTGACAGTTTGAAGGGTTAACGGGTACAATGAGTTCAGCAGCAATCTCGGCCCTTGATTCTTTTATTTTCCATTTTGTTGTGGTACATAAAACACAAGACACCAGACAAACACGCTTCTCTTCTGTTTGTGAGGTGCAAAACACCCACGTTTCTTATTCCTCAGCGCTGCATTATTAAAACTGTATTTTGAGATACGCGTTCATTGGATTTCATCTCTCATGCTCACAGAGTCCGCCACTACAACTAAAGACAACATCAAACCTGTTTGTCTGATGTTTACTCCATTTGTAAGTCGCTTTGGATAAAGGCATATGCTAAGTGAATAAATGTAACTCTTATGTGTTTTTTACTTAATCATGTCACTATAGGCAAGAACAACCTGATTTTAGAACAATTTTGACGAGAACAGGTCAATAATGCCAACAAAGCTCGCCAATCTCATTTACCAAATTGCATCAAGTCGACTGTAGATCATTACAGAATCAATTATCTATATATATAATTCACTAAGGCAAGACAACCATGGAAAGCATGCCGGAAGGGGCGTGGATTCAATAAGCCGCCGACAAGTGAGACACCTATGGTGCATGCAGGAAGGAGCCACGCCCACCAACTCCAAGACCATTGGATACTACGACAACTCGCAGGGCCACGCCCACCAACTCGGACGCGACAACACAGACAAACTGGCGTCATTTATATTCGTCTGTCGTATGCAGTGCAGGTCAGGTCAATGTCATGTGCATGTCATGCACTTCCGAGCTACGTTGACTGTTCATAGAGGCATGTTTCTAGCGGAGGTGAATTGCCACATGGAGCGTGTGAAACGGTTTGCGAGGGGTATCTCATGGGATCCTTAAAACAATCCTTTACAACTGAGGATGAAGCACAATGAAGTGAGCAGTCTTCAAAAACCAACTTTTCGGTTACGACGCCCGACCGCGTGCTCCATAGCAAACTGTTTTACACGCTACATACAGCTATTCGCTTCCGAAAAGGCCCTAGGGTGGTCACCCCCACATAGTATCAGGGAGGTGCAAGCCCTCCTCTGGTCTTCTGAGGCGTCCCGGCCGGGTTGCCCCCCCCAGCCATCTGCAACACTGTACTGGAGGAAGAAGTGGTCGACAACCCACGTGTGAATAAAGAAGCGTGTTTGTGGAGGCCACCCACTGCGGTTACGACTAGCAAACGGGTGCAAGAAGACCTACGGCTCACTTTGTGTGAACTTTCGACTTCACTTGGCATCTTCTTTGAGCAGACCGTGGCAGAGAAACAAAAAACTCAACGTGAGAGCGTCAGGTGGAGCCATCAAGAAGAAAAGACCAGAACTTGCTCCAGAAAACTGTGCCCCCAGCCCCTCCCTCCATGAAAATGCCTGGCCGCATATCACTGCCGTTGCATTGGCACCTCTGACTGAAACTGGTGGGACTGCAGTGGAACAGCCACCCTCCATATAGCCAAGATTTACCGCCGTGGGATTTATCTGGGCTTGGGACCGGCAAGAACAAACAATACAATACAATACAATTTATTTTTTGTAGAGCCCAAAATCACATAAGAAGTGCCACAATGGGCTTTAACAGGCCCTGTCTCTTGACGGCCCCCCAGCCTTGACTCTCTAAGAAGATAAGGAAGAACTCCCAAAAAAACCCTTGTAGGGAAAAAATGGAAAAAACCCTGGGAAAGGCAGTTTAAAGAGAGACCCCTTTCCAAGTAGGTTGGGCGTGCAGCGGGTGTCAAAAGAAGGGGGGGTCAATACAATACAATACACAGAATAGAACAGATCCTCAATACAGTATAAAAATAAAAATTTTAGAAGTACGGAGCAGAATTTAACAGATGAGATCCCATAATATGATTTGGATTGTTTAGAGTCCTGGAGACCTCGGACATGAAGCTGCCTCCCCCATATGGCCATTCCACAGCTGAAAGGACCCTTCTTTCCCATGATTCCTGTGATCCTCCATCAGGGATGACTTTACCTTAGGCAGGTGGGCCGTGGCACCAAGTGGCACAAACACTCTGGTTTGTGCTTCCCCTGTGGCTGGGTTAAGTCCTCCTCAGGTGCTGAAGAGAAAAACGCAACGGCCACATCACTAAAAGTGATGTCACCAAACAGTCGCTTACTTGTCTTTGAGTTGTGTAGAAAACGTATTCAATGTGAAGTCTTTGAAAAAGAAAAATGAAATCAATCAGCCCTCGTATTTTTATTAGCTAATATTGTATAACAGAAATTATTCTAATTAAGATTTTGGAAATAAAAAGGTCAGAACACGAGATATCACAGTGAAATGCATGTGATTAAATCTATTGGCCGAGCACAAGAAACCCGAAATAAATCAAAATACGAAACACCTGAGAGAGAAAAAAAAAACACACACAAAGAGCACCCAAAGAAAACAGCAAAACTGATCTGCCAGGAGAGAAGATGAAGTCCAATCATTTTTTTCAGGTGACAAACGAGCACAAGGTAGCCAAAGGCTTGCATAACACGGACTGGGGGTTCTGCCAAACGTAAAACAGCAAAGCATTTGAGCATTTCAAGGATCAAGGATCAGTACAAGTCGGCTCATGGTAAAGATGAGTTCACGACGACAAAACCCAAGTCAGCGCTCGATCACGACAATGACACCTTTACGTTTTTGAAAAGAGCTTCATTCCCTCCACTCAACGGCTACGTGAGACCCAGCACTTTCAAAATTAAACTCCAGGCAGTTTTTGACGCAACTTCTTTTCAATGGTCAAAAATTTAGTTTCTAAATGGATGGAAGGCCATCATGCACTAAAATGGAGGCATTTGTAAATAGTGTGGGCCGTGTCTTTGTGGTCTGAGATCTCTCTCGGTTGATTTTTCACCGATAATAAGGCTCAAAGGTGAGCGATCTGACTGCAAATGTCTCCACTATAGATGTGTGACGCTCCCTCGGCTGAACTTGCCATCCATTCCAGTACAGCCCAGGGGGAGGACAGGACACTTAAACTGGCAGGCCAGGGAAAAAAAAAAACAGGACGCTTAGGTGGTTAAAATTCTGACATCTTGATGGATGTTATTTAAATTTGGAAATCTGGTGAGTACCTTTTGAGAGGAGCCAAACTGGAGAGGTCTGGTGGGAAGGCGTGCCACCATTCTGGCTTTGTGCCATTTTAGGGACTTTGTTTTGTGTTTTACTTTTCTGAAGTGAAGTGTCCCATGATAAGCTTCTTAGTAGTGCATTGCAGGAGTGGGCGAGTTGATCCAGAATACCAGATTTAAATTTAAATTGCGATATACTGTAGATTTCAAAAAAAATGTTTCACCAGTATACCAGTGGAAAACATACAAACTGTGCAGATCTCCTGTGATATTGGATCATTTCTGATTCGAGCTTCATTTTATCATAATAACAATGATGTCAACATCGTGCCATTCTGGACGCGTTTCTTCCACAGTTCTCACTCCTTTGTAGCAGCGACATCAGTCGCCAGTCACATATTTAGACCGCATTATCCTTACTTAAGATGGCGGTTATGATGTACTAGCAAAATACCCGCGCTTCGCAGCGGCAAAGTACTGCCTTAAAATTTTTATTAAGAAGAAAAGTAAACCTTTTTAAACTGAGTGTAAATATACCAATAATGATTTGTTAAGGATCTCTTTGTATACCACATTGTGAGTTCGGCCCTCCGGTTGTAATATGACCAAGCTGTGCGCTGATCTTACTCTTGAGCATGTAACGTACAGTCGGCCATGTGAACAGTAATCTTGTCTCAAATCTCACAGCTTGGATTGCTGCTGTCATAATCGGTTTGAGTTTCATGGTTTCTTTTAATGACGACAGTATTTGTAGGACTTGTGTTGAAGTGACATTCGGCATCTGTCAAGTGTTGTAAGCACACAACCGGTTTCATCGATAACTTCACATCCAGCTTTTGAGAGTTTAAACATTCATAAACATCAAAGTGTCCACTACTGAAATCGTCACCCGTCAATCTAAGATGTTTAAGAGGCATTGGCGGTTGTCCACAGGTGTAAAATATTTGGCCATTTCAGTACACTTGAAAGCGACAACCGAACAATTCAGCGGCAGCCATCAACTCACATGCAGATCCAGAGGTGAAGGGCTTAAGCATTTGACTCTTCTAGTGCTCCTGTGTAGTCTAATTATCTCCTGTACGTCATCAGTCCACACCTTGAACCTGTGCCAGTCATTCAATACATAAGACACAATGGATATCAAGAGTGAGCCTGATATGGCCGTGCAATATGTAACACAGAGAATGGAAAAGGCAGGTGACATCTCCGGGCATGGAAATCTGGGATCGGGGACCCAACGTCGCCTCACACGGTGACTGAGCTGCAGGCTATGGACGTATATATGTACGTAAGTAGGATTCAGTTAGCGTTGGGAACCCGCGTACCAAATTTCTTGAAGATGGGTCCATAAGTAACAAAGACCGTTGAAAAGTTCAATATGGCGGTCGACAGTGGCGTCATACCACCGAAATAAGTACCAAATTTCAGCCATCTACCTACACGGGAAATTAGTGAATTAGTGACGTTGGAAACTTCAATATGGCGGCCGACAGTGGCGTCATATCATTGAAATAAGTACGTAAATCGGTTTCGGTTAGTGCAGGGAAGCCGCCTACCAAATTTTGTGAAGATGGGGCCATGAATAAGAAAGTTCAACATGGCGGACGTTGTTGACTGTTATGACTGTTACGTGTAGAATTTCGAAATGAAACCTGCGTAAATTTTGTAAGTAAGCTGTAAGGAATGAGCCTGCCAAATTTCAGCTTTCTACCTACACGGGAAGTTGGAGAATTAGTGATGAGTGAGTGAGTCAGTGAGTGAGGGCTTTGCTTTTTATTAGTATAGATTTAATTTGTTTTAATCGTTTACTATTCATGTTCTGTGCTTTTACGGATTCCGACAGGTGGTTTTTGATATCACAGAATTCCTTTCTTTTATTTATTCCCATGTCTGGTTTTAGATTTGTAAATTATTCTGAATCATTTCCATCCATCTTCTTCCGCTTATCCGAGGTCAGGTCGCGGGGGCAGCAGCTTGAGCAGAGAAGCCCAGACTTCCCTCTCCCCGGCCACTTCTTCTAGCTCTTCTGGGAGAATCCCAAGACATTCCCAGGCCAGCCGGGAGACATAGTCCATACAGCGTGTCCTGGGTCTTCCCCGGGGCCTCCTCCCGGTTGGACGTGCCCGGAACACCTCACCAGGGAGGCATCCAGGAGTCATCCTGATCAGATGCCCGAGCCACCTCACCCGACTCCTCTCGATGCGGAGGAGCAGCGGCTCTACTCTGAACTTCTCACCGTATCTTTAAGGGAAAGCCCAGACACCCTGCGGAGGAAGTTCCCAGTTCCGATCTGGCTTTCGCTTTGACAACTCCAATCCCCCAATTACCTCATTATTATTTTTGATGATGCCTAAAGAAAAACAGCAGTGGCTTTGGACATCCTTGTTTTAAATCTGGAGGCTTTGGACATCATTGTGTCATCCCTGTTTAAGACGGCAGTTTGGACATCATTATGCCATCCCTATCTAAGGTGGTTTTAGATGTTATTGAGCTACTCCAATTTAGGATGGCAGCTTAGAAATTATTGCACCACCTCTAGCTTAAATTGGAGGCATGGGATGTCATTGTGCCATTCCTATTTAAGATGGTGGCTTTAAATGTGATTGTGTTATCCTGATTTAAGATGGCAGTTTGGATGTCCTTGTGGCGCTCCTATTTAAGATGGCAGCTTCAGGTGTCACTGACCTACCCTGAGTTAAGATAGCAATTTGAATGTCACTGTACTATCACTACTATTAAATCTGCGGCTTTCAATGTCATGCTGCATTTACATGCTATCGGATAGACAGTAAATATTAGTCTCCGAGTTGGAAATTCTACATTTACAATGCCATTGTTTTAGTCAAAATGCATTTGGAGCAAAGTGATACGCTTTTAATACATTTACTTTGCTCTTATTTCCACAAAAAATGCCATTTAAATATGTTTTATGTATTTGCAGACCAAGTAACATTTCAGCAGAGAACTCGTGATTCTCAGAAAAGAAATTCACGTGAAGTGGGAAGATGAACCGCCACAACACGGAGTTCCAAATAGCCCAAGAGCACGTGAATGCAGCATCATTGTGCTATCCCTATTAAAGATGTCGGCTTTAGACGTGATTGCACTATCCCTATTGTAAACTGGTGGATGTGGATGTCATTGTGCTGTACCTGTTTAAGATGGCAGCCTGGGAAGGTGCGTATCTACATATTGGATCAAATGCAAACCTTTTTTTTTTTCCTATCAGCATTTTTTGTACAAAGTGAAACTCATTTTAAAGTAGGAGCCGAACTTTTCTGACCTTGAGTTTTGGATTTCTGTCAATTACGTCACCCAAGATAAGCTGACCAATCAGATCAAACCCAAGCTGATGAATCAGATCGCTTGGTGGGACCAGACATACACAGACACAGACAGAAACTGGTAGCATATTATTATACAGTAGAAGACAGTCGATTTTTAATGATAAATTTGCATATTTGTATGTATTTTCTGTTATGTTTGAAATTAAATATCGGCTCTTTAAATGTCTCGCTGTTCCTCGTGCTTGCTTTGTGGGTGGAGCCACAGGAGGCGGGGTGGGCCACTGACATCACTACTTCTAAGCCCAATCCCTGACTATTAAAGCCAGAGAAGAGAAGGCTCAGATCAGATGCTTTGTCTTCTTTGGATTTTTCTGCTTCTGCTGACTTTCTTGCCCTGTTTTAAGGATTCCATTTTCTGGATTGTATTTCGGGACTTGTTTGCTTTAGGACTTCCTTTTAGCCAACTAATTCTATTTTTGATATATTTTTTTGTAATAAATCTCTCGATTTAGAAAGATTCTATGTTTGCCCTTTGGGTTTGCCTGGAGTTTATGGTAATCCTCCTCCTCCTCCTCCTCCTCCAGTTGGGGCTTTTGCTTTCTTTCGAGCCATTTCTAGTTTGTATTCTAGCTCTTCTTGTTTGGGGCCTTCTAGGCCAGAAGCCAGCAGTTAGCAGTAATGAGCAGCTGCATTGGTGTGAGTCTCTCCTGGACTAGCTAGTGAGGGTCCTGACCTGTCTTGTGGCTTTTTATTTTGAGGCCTCAAACTTATTTTGAGATTCCATCTCATCACAATATAACGTTTTGACCATTAGGCCCACTACTAGCATGCTGCAGCACAGAGCTGGCCAGCTGTGAATGGTATTTAAGACCTCAGTCAGACCTGCACGTTCCACGGTTTTCTTCAGCTTCGCAAACACGGGGATGTTAGGCCTGTTAACTGGTGAGGATGTGTGCCCAGTAACAGGCTGGCACCTCATCCAGTAAAGATTCCAGAAAGGTGAATTTTTCCCTATAAATGTAAACACACAAATCTGAGAAACGCTTTATAATTATTATGATACTAACAAACATGATATTCATTCAGTGAGCACATTGAACACAGATTTGTTTTTTGAACCGGAAAACTTTATTAAGGACTAACTGTCCTCAATTACTCAGAACAAAACATCCCTTTGTTGACATTCTTTTGATTTATGACATGCAGTATGTCAAAAAGAGTGTGGGTGTGTGTGTGTGTGTGTGTGTGCCCTGCGGTGGGCTGGCGCCCTGCCCAGGGATTTGTTCCTGCCTTACGCCCTGTTCTGGCTGGGATTGGCTCCAGTAGACCCCCGTGACCCTGTGTTAGGATACAGTGGGTTGGAAAATGACTGAGTATGTCAAAAAATGATGTGCTCTCCCTCTTCATTTGAGACGTCTTTATGGAAGTCGACGAGAACAAAAGGGTAACGTACTGCTCACACTTTAGGTTGTGTCTGCCATCAGGCCCATGTGTCCATCTTGTATTTGGGGTGCACTGCCATGAAGTTCTTCTTTCAGCAGTGACTTGAACTTTGTAAATGGGCGCCCTTCAATTACAATGAAATATGCAACACTTACGCTTATTTGCAACTGCATGGGGCGAACGCTGACTCAAGATGAAGGGCAAATTTATTGAGAGGCACAGAAGTCCTACAGTCCTGCAGCTTTGTGTCGAAGGCCTAAACACCACACAGACTACCTACCTTCAGACAGACTTGCTGCACTCACATTGGCACCAGGAATCCTTTCAGAGACTTATTCTGGACTGCAGAGGTGTGGTGAGGAGGGTGTGCCACCCCATATGGGGGTTTAGTCGTTCCCGAGGATTGAGTTTTTTTTTTTTTCCACTTTAATTGCTATGCATTTTTCTCTGAAGTGAAGCTTTCCATGACAAGTTTATCAGAAGTGCGCCATTCTTTCTAAAGCACCGCTGTCATTCACATTTACAATAACTGCTGCGATTCAGCAGCACTTAAACCTCAAGATTTATAGTCACGCAATATGAAAAAAAAAAATATTTCAAAACACTGAGGGCAACTTTCTGATGTAACGCCTCAAGGTTTTTCTTTTTTTTTTCTCTCCTTGCTATCAAACGCCTAGCATGGACAGAATGAAGGCGAGGAATTGACAGAGAACAGAACAAGCCAGCTGCTGGTCTGAGCAGCCACGAGAGCTTTAAAGGTACAAAACTCACACAATTCAAGAGTGAAACCGCAAAGCATCAGCGCCCAGTCCAGCGCCAGTTCTGCTGGGAAAGGCTCTGGGCCCACCGTGATGGTGAATCGGATCAGGCAGCCTTGTTAGGAACAGGGAAGGGAGTTCACACAGAGTGTAACAGAAAATTGGGTTTGTTATTTTAGTGACAGGGAATGAGGATGAGCGCCATGCTGCTCAGACATGCAAGGAAATAAACTAGCTATCTGTTATATAGTGCCTTTCACATCTGTCTATCTACTTTATAGTGCCTTTCATCTATTTATCTATCTGTTATATAGTGCCTTTCTTTTTATCCATCTATTTTATAGTGCCTTTCATCTATCTATCTATGTATCTATCTATCTATTATATAGTGCCTTTCATCTATCTATCTATCTGTCTATGTATCCATTATATAGTGCCTTTCATCTGTCTCTCTATCTATCTACTTTATAGTGCCTTTCATCTATCAATCTATTGTCACACATCCATGTGCAAGGATCTCCTCACTGGCTGGTATGTGTTAACCCCTAAGGAGGCAGGGGGCGCTGTCACAAAGGCTTTCTTCTTCTTTTCTCCTCACAGCTCTGAGGTCCCCACCCCTGTGAGGTCACTTAGCCCCACCCTTTCCAGCCTGCATTATATAAGAAGTCCGGCCGCCCTGAAGGAGGGAGTCTTTTTACAGGCTGTGCTGACACCGGATGGAGTTCCTGTGAAAGACCGTATTTTGTGGCGGCATATTCCATTTCTTTTTGTTTTTCCCCTCTGAGAGCTGTATAATTGCACCGGAAAGACATGTATTTAAGTTAGAGGACTGTATTAGAAGGGACAGGATTCTCCGACCTGTCATTCCTGCACCTGGCCACACTATTATACTGTACAGTGTCTTTCATCTGTCTGTCTCTCTATATTTAATCTATTCTTACAGTACCCTGCTATATGGACATAAAGTCTGAATTTCACTGTCCTCTGCATACATCACAATAAGATGATTATTACTACTACTACTAATTACTTTTTAAAATGGTTTCTTGACTCACTGGCTTACCACTACTACTTCACATAATGACAAAGATGGCAAGTGCTACCTGGAGAACAAGAGGAAGAACTTCATGATGACACCAGAAAAAGCCACCAACAACAACCAGGCAGCCAACTGCAAAGGCAGCAGATAAGCAGGCCGGACATTTAGGACTGAAACAACAGTAAGGCGAGGAAGAGTTAAGAAGATCACAGACAGAATCCAGAGAAAAGGCCAAAAAAACAAAAAAAACAAGGAGAAAAGCAATTCTGAAGGAAAGTCTGCTCACCAAGACGCAAATGAATGCAGGAGGCATGAGAACGTCTGTGGCGCTCCGATTAACAAGAGATTCCAACAGCTGTACACGGCGCTGAAGAGCCCACTCCTGCCTGCGCAAACATGCGGCTCCGGATTACCGAAAGCACTTGGCCATTTCAATTACAGCAAGAAGCAATCCACCAGCTGGGCCTTATTAGCGCAGGAGCCTCCTCCTTCATCCTATAAAGTTGAGCATCTCACATCCACTTTTTAAAGAATAAGCAAAGGGTAAAAAGTGAGCAACTGGGCACCATCAAGTCAAGAGTGGAACGCATTTAGCCACAGTGCAGGACGTCGAGGTGCTGCTGGGGGGGGCTACCACCTACCAGCATCATCCTAGATTAATCAGGCCAGAGGGCCTCACAAGACACCCAAAGATGTATAAAAAAATCCAAACTCAGTCATTGTGGTGTGTACTTGAGAGGAGCTCTTATGATAATGTGTATTTATTTGTTTATTGATCTTATGTAAAAGACAACCTTTGTACTCTTGGCACAAACAAAGTTCATTCTGTCTATCCATTGTCACACATGCATGTCTGAGGATCAGCTTCCCGGGCCATCCATGGTAAGCAACAGCAACCCAGGATGAAAGGGAGTGCTGCTGCCAGCGGTATCAGCTCCTCCTGTGCCCTCTGTGAGGACACCTGACTCTGTGCCTTCCGGTCAGAGGAATATAAAGATGAGGCGCCCCCAGAATGGAGCTGTGCTCCTGACGTGACCTTCTGTTTACAGGGCACTGCAGGCCCGTGCTTGTGATTGTTTGCGCCACCAAGACACTCGTCCTCCTGCGCTCAATTCTGTTACTAAAGGGGGCGACTCGGCTAGCGCCTCAACATTTATATATTGTAATACACCATTAATATAAGATACAGTAAAATAATATATTAATGTATTATATAGTGCCTTTCACATCTATCTATCTATGATATTATAATATTATAGATATTATATATAATTATTAAAATCATAAATATATAGCTATTATAAATAATTATAAGCTATTATCTGTCTATCTATCAAATAGTGCCTTTCACATCTATCTATCCATCACATATTATAATATTATTGATAAGATATTATATATAATAATTATTATAATCATAAATATATAGTTGCAGTGGGCTGGCACCCTGCCCGGGGTTTGGTTCCTGCCTTGCGCCCTGTGTTAGCTGGGATTGGCTCCAGCAGACCCCCGTGACCCTGTAGTTAAAATGTAGCAGTTTGGGTAATGGATGGATGGATAAATATATAGCTATTATAAATAATTATAAGCTATTATCTATCTATCTATCTATCTATCTATTATATAGTGCCTTTCACATCTATCTATCTATCTATCTATCTATCTATCATATAGTGCCTTTCATATCCCTCTATCATGAAACATAGAATACTAATAAAGACACACTTAGACAAAGTGTCTTTCATTCATGGTCTATATCTTTATCTATTATATAGTGCCTTTCATCATCTATCTATCTATCACATATTATATTATAGATAAGATATTATATAATCATAACTATACAGCTATTATAAATAATTATAAGCTATTATCTATCTATCCATCTATCTATCTATCTATTATATAGTGCATTTCATCTATCTATCTATCTATCTATCTATCTATCTATCTATTATATAGTGCCTTTTATCTATCTATCTATTATATACTGCTTATCTATCTATCTATCTATCTATCATATAGTGCCTTTCATATCCCTCTATCATGAAACATAGAATACTAATAAAGACACACTTAGACGAAGTGTCTTTCATTCATGGTCTATATCTTTATCTATTATATAGTGCCTTTCACATCTATCTATCTATCACATATTATATTATAGATAAGATATTATATAATCATAACTATACAGCTATTATAAATAATTATAAGCTATTATCTATCTATCCATCTATCTATCTATCTATTATATAGTGCATTTCATCTATCTATCTATCTATCTATCTATCTATCTATTATATAGTGCTTACCTATCTATCTATCTATCTATCTATCTATCTATCATATAGTGCCTTTCATATCCCTCTATCATGAAACATAGAATACTAATAAAGACACACTTAGACGAAGTGTCTTTCATTCATGGTCTATATCTTTATCTATTATATAGTGCCTTTCACATCTATCTATCTATCTATTATATAGAGGCTTTCATCATCTAGCTATATGCTTGTCCATGGCACAGTCACATTGAACAACACCAGGTCAGGGTGCCAGTTCATCACAGGGCACACACACACAAAGGCCAATTTAGCAATACCAATCCACCTGCAAAGTCAAATAAATAAGCAAATAATTAAATGTGCAGCCATTGAGCGCACGTTGTCAGCAGAGAGCCGCATCTGCAGTACGTTTGTGGCGGCTCCTTGGTTGAAGTGCATGTGTGGCCTGTCGATACCAGAGATGAGCAGCTTCTGGAGCCCCCATTTAAAGGCACTGCAGGCCCCCCCAGTAAGCAGCTGCAGTGTCAGCCTTCTTCAGCTCCCCTTTATCCTTTGAGGTTGTTGCCCTTTTAGCCGATTCATTTGAATTGTTTGAGTTTGGAATTTGGCCCAGTTTTCTGATCTGAGGTTTGTGGACTTATTTAGATTAATAAATAGTTTTGTTACTATTCCATTTTTCAAATAACTTGTCATTAGAAACTTTTTTTTTGTTTTTTGGTTTGCTCTGGGACTTTCTCTTGTTTAAATAAATCCAATTTCAATGGAAAGGTTTTAGTTTTTTATGAGAGTTCCTCTCCTGTTTTGATATTTTAGGTCTTATTTGAGCATTTCAGGGTATTAATGACAACAAAACCAATACTGCTGTGACGGTAATGCCAGACGTTTTCACCTTTTAAATGTCTGTCCTCTTTATTTCAGGACCACCTACTCCTGCACATGCTGCAGCCTCGCACTACGCCACAAACTATGACCTACAAACAACCAAATGCTCTCCTTTTGTAGTCTATTGCAGATCTGAAAAGCATTTTGCAATAATGACCAATGCGCAGACAGAGGAAGAACTAGCACAACGTTTAACAACCTCATTTGCAGTTTGTGAAAACAGTTGGTAAGTCAGTTTAACAAGATGAAGGCACCGTAGTGAAGTGCCATCCACAGTTGTTTTAATCAGAGTGTGGACTTTACATTTCTGCATGGCACTTGAACAAAATCAATTTTTAGAAGACACAAATCACACACAATACTGTGGATTCATGGAGTGAAGATCTAGCAGTGCAGTTGAAAGGCGCTGCAAACTCAGTGAAGTGAAGAGAGAGACCACCACAGCACAGAAAAGAGTGAGCAGATCAAAGCCCCTCATAATAACGGGAGTAACGCCGGGCATGGAGGGACAAAACAATCTGGCGGGCAGGTTCAACTGAGAAGAGGAACTCGAAGGCAGAGCCCGTTTAAAACTCGCTCAAGCTGCAATCCAGATCTGTGCCAACTGCCCCCTTTTGTCCACGAGATACGGCAAGGTTGCCAAACAACGAGTGGGCATCTCACATCTGCTCATCTGACTTAATACAGATGCCCACAAAGTGTCCACTACGTTACTGTATTTGATCTGTCCGATTTCCTGCTTACTGTCTGCCCCTTTTTTCCATCCTGGCTGCGTCTCATTCACATTTCACAATACTTAATATTCTTACACACTAGCAGAGAAGAAACCAGCGGGAGTAGAAACCAGGAGAAAAGGTAAAGGCAGAAAAAGGGTCAAAAATAAAAGACCAGCAACCAAACCCAAGCATTGGCGACAGTACTTAGGAAAAACATCCGTCCTAAAAAGAACGTTCATCAAAAAGGGATGTTAGAAATGGCGGGAATCATTAAAAAAAAACAAAATGGCGGCACAAACACGGCCCATAAATACTTCACAGAAACAACAGCAACCTTTTAATCAAAAATGTGAGATTCAGACTCGAGGGGCCTAATAAATCCCCCCAATCAAGTGCTACATATCATCAAATGACGAAGAAAAACATTTAAAACTTAAATAATGAACTCATTCATCACAACGGTGATCTTTCACACCCTCTTTGACTCCAAAACATTGGATCTCATCGGCCTAAGTATGACAGACTACACGGCGACCTCACGACTTCTCAGCACAAGTTCAAATTTACAACGTTTTGCCAGCACGTCGCATTCTGACAGTCAGTCAGCCCGCTGCCCGACGGTGCCAGTGGCCGTACAAATGCATTACACGTATGGCGCATTAAGTGGCACAGTCTGTACTGTCACAACTGCAGGCAGTGGCAGGTGTCGAGGACTTCTTTAAACTGAATGTCCTCAAGTCACTCTACAAAGGGTTTGGTGTGTGTGTATTATAGAGCGTGGATATGCCGTAGAAGGGAGGGCAAAGGTAGGTTTACACTTGTGAGTACGGAAAACACAAAGTTTATCCTTCTGTTATTATTTATGTATTAATTATTGTATTATTTGTCTTCTTCTTATTATTCTTATGAACCAGCTGTCACCCACAGCTCCACACACATACTAGTTAAAAATCCATCCATCTATTATCCAACCCGCTATATCCTAACACAGGGCCACGGGGGTCTGCTGGAGCCAATCCCAGCCAGCACAGGGCACAAGGGAGGAAACAAACCCCGGGCAGGGTGACAGCCCACTGCAGGGCACACACACACCAAGCACACACTAGGGACAATTTAGGATCGCCAATGCACCTAACCTGCAAGTCTTTGGACTGTGGGAGGAAAGCCACGCAGACACGGGAAGAACATGCAGACTCGGGAAACTAACCACCTAGTTAAAAATCAATAAAAAAAATTTTTTTAAATGTAATTCTGGCCAAGTGGAAGGTAGGAATGCTCCAATGTCAAGCTTTGGCACTGTATCTGATTGTGTTTGGGTCTGACGGGAGAGCGTCCCCTGCGTGGGGAGCAAAGCACGTGGCTGTGACATCTCTGCCAATCAACACGTACCCTCTAAAACACACGCAAGTCTGATCCCTCTCTCTTTAAAAAGTCAAACGTTACTCCTTAATAATCTATAGTTGGTAATGTCCGCTGAACAAACAGGTCTGGCTTGCTAAGCGGAGGCTAGGTGAGCTCCAACACGTGGCGAGAGGTAGAGCGATTCGAACGAAGGCTGGCGCGGGAGTGAGGAGGGCCCCACCCGGTTCCTCGCGGCCTGCAGCATCTCTTTCAGATTCGCGCAAATAAATCGGTACCGCAAGTGAACTACGATACTTAGCGTGATGAGAGAAGCCACGGAATCCACCGGAATTTTCCAGCAAATTCAAGAAAAAAACCCGATCTAAATCCATTAAGTACAGAGACAGACAGATGGAGTGTGTATTTTAGATATATATTGTAGAAGATTAGCCCCGGACACAGACAGACATGGACTCAGTTTGTCCAAAAGCACACACGTTTATTCGTCTTCACATCCTGCACACAACACAGTGCACCAAACAGCCACACAATCTTCTGCCGCCTCTACTCCATTCCTGCTAAGCTTCGTCCACCTTCCACCCGACTCTGGCTTCTCGAATGGAGTGAGGTGGCCTCCTTTATACTGCACCCCCGAAGTGCTCCAATGTGTCTCCTGATTGACATCCGCCAGCACTTATGGGTGTGGCAGAAGTGCTGCATGCCCAGACTCTGGAGCTGGCCATGGACCCCCACCGGGTTGAGCGTCTGAGCTCCAATTCCGTGGCCCCGATGTAAACCAAGGGGGCTGCCCTCTCATGTCCTGCCCGGTGGAGGTACTGCTGGAAGTATGTCCATTCCCCCGGTCTTCTCATGCAAGATCTCTGGCCGTCCATCATAATACATATATACAGTATATAGTATATACAGGGTGAATCAAAATTATGTTAACATTTGAACGGCTGAAACAATTAATTCACAAAAAATACTTTGTATGTGTAAGATGATTTACAGAAATGGCTCAACCTGTCCGCCATCATGTTCAGCACATGTACCATGTGTGGCATATAAACTGTTCACACAAATTGTATACAAGTATATGCATAGCAGTACCATTCCTGTTAACATCACCCTGTACATAGAGAAGTGTACTTGAGTGTAGCAATTATAACCTCTACGTCTTTTTTCCCTACCAACAACTGTAAACCTGCCTTTGCCCTCTCCTATATATACAGTACATCTATTCACCTTAATACAAGGATACGTATCTGTGTGTCCACCAGTCACTCCAACAGATGACGCATGCAAACATTAACACTGCATGGCATTTAATGACTTAAAGCAGAGACACATGCACTGCATTTAACATTCAAACAGATGGCGCATCACAAACATTTATAGTTATGCATTTTATTATTACACATGTTTGTGAGGCAGCATCTGTTAGAATGACAAGTGCAATGCATTTCATTACTACAGGCATTCAAAAATACATTCCAATAGATGGTGTATTGCAAACGTTGATTACTTAGAATATTTCCAGTCTTGGGCAGGTAACACATCTAGTGTGTGTATATATTGCAATGGATGACACAAATGGACTGGCATCCCGGCCTGGATTGAACAGGGATCCTTACACGGGTGGGAGGCCAGGGCAATGGAATGACCAGGACAGATGATAGCCCTGGGTTAGGGTTCCCACAAGGACACCCGCAGGGCATGCTGGGACCTGTAGTGTCACAGGGCAGACCTGTTGGGTTCCAAGAGGGCTGCCAGGGTGACCTGCCGGGATTCACAATCCCTACTTTCAGGGACTTCTGTTTGACCTGGAAGTGCTCCCGGTGGGCTATTCCTCCATCTACTCTGCTTTCCTTCTTTCCTTACAGTCGCAATGTATCCTGCTGAGACGTCATCTGTGCTCCACTCTCACATGCTCAGGTGCCATCCATCCATCTTAAGACAAAATCCAATCCTATCGCACGCCACTATGCCTGGCTCTCTGGGGACGTCACAATATACGACAGGCCTACCCCCCAAAACTCGCCAAGGCTACATAAAGAAAGGCTTTGACTGAAAATGCCTGGAAAAGTCGAGTAATGTGACAGGGTGTTGAGGCATTTTGGTTTGGCTCTTCGGGGTCTTGAGTGTGTCGGCCATATCTGGTGTTTCTGGCAGAGGCTCAAGCCCTCCGTGAACCTTTTACTGGATTAAGTAGGTTTGATAATGGCTTGAATGGATTGTCAATTCAGACTTGCCGTGTCAGACTACAATGAAATAAACAGTGGAGTAAAAATATGAAGATATTTGTAATTAATTAAGAACAAAAAAATAGCAAAGTGAAAGGAAATGTAATAAAAGAGAATTGGAAATGTTGAGTAAATGATAATTTATTCCGCTGATGAGCCAGCACAGTTAAGAGCTCCCCAGACAATCAATGCGCATCCCTAAGGAGCTCCAATGTGTTCGATTGTGTGTTCCATTTAAAGGACTAATTAAGTGCAGAGTAAATGTTTCAGCTGTTGTTTTTTTATGTTTGTTTTTATCGCCGCACACACTAGGCTGCCACGTCTCCGAGCGGTAAAAGGCCAGCGAGCGCACGAGTGGCATGAGCAGGCCTCAGGAAGCGACACGGGCACCCAAGAGCTCTCAGTTGAGAAAGTCGTGGATGGGGTTAGCCAGCCGAGGCACCGAGACATCGCAGGAAGAGAGCTCGTTCCTCGTGTAATTAGCTCTATCATTTCTTCAGGTATCACAGATCGAAGCAGAAAAGCAGAAGCTGAAATGCTGCAGCTAATTAGGAAGGCAGTGAATTAGTTGCCTGCCAAGTGCATCTCGTCGATACAGATGTTCCTATCGTCGCTCTCTCTCACTCTTTCCCAGTTCCAGTTTCTCTTTCCGAAGCACAGCGTTGCTTCTCGGGAGACTAGACGAGAGAAGATCTGCTCTACATTTCACAAGTTGAAATATTTATTAACAATAAGGCTGGCATCTGATGTTCAGGCTTCAGGGTTTCAACTTTCAAATGAGAACTTGCATTGTACGAAGAAAGGCAGAGAAGACAGCATACAGCAGTGCCACCGACGCTCACCTCACTGCACGCGCTACACAAGAGCTGTCGAGGGACGTGAAAATGCTTGTCAGTGGCCTTGTCGCTTTGAATGACTTAAACAGTCTGAATTGTGCGTTCAAGCCCAGGGAGGTCGGACTCCACAACCAAAATGGAAGCATGCCTTGCATCGTCAGTCACAAGCTGAAGCTCAAAGTGTACTGCTCGCTGATCACTGGGCTACGCCACAATCCAGATGGGGCGGAACTGCTGCTTTGTGCAAGATTCTACGTGTTCACTCTGAAAATGTGGCGTAAAGCAAGGAATTTAACAACCATTCTCTGCATTCGCCCAGTTGCACCCCAGGTTTTGGAGGCATCAGAGAAATCGTTACAAACAGATGACCATCTTGATGCCACCCTCCTTTAGTCATCGTTTACGACACACAAGAGCAATGGCAACCTTATTCTAATCCCCAGGTCATGAGCTAGACAAGTATTAACGTATACAACTACAACACAAATCAGAATCTTAACGAGCACCTGTCCAGGTTAGCTGGTTTGTAATCCACCGAACATTGAAAGGCAGCCACGAACTTCAAGCAGTATCTGATATGTCACTGTGATCGGTGTATTCAATAAGCTTCACACTCATACACATAACCTGATAACAAACGATTCTTCTTTCATATACAATATGACATATCACTATGTCACACACCATGCTTTTCCCTTATGTACAATTCATTCTTGCTTTTTACTTTCTCATATACGAAGTATTGGGTAAGTATTGTAATCATCCAAAAATGTGACCTTGAGATTTTGATGAATCTCGACATTTTAGACCTCCTTGAGTCCAATTTACTATCTCATAGGTAAAGTATTTGAATCATCCAAAAATTTAACCTCAAGATTTTGATGAATCTCGACATTTTAGACCTCTGTGAGTTCGATTTACTGTTTCATAGGGAAAGTACTGTAATCATCCAAAAATTCGATTTTCAGATTTTGATGAATCTCGACATTTTAGACCTCCCTGAGTCCGATTTACTATCTCCTAGGTAAAGTATTTGAATCATCCAAAAATTTAACCTCAAGATTTTGATAAATCTCGACATTTTAGACCTCCTTGAGTCCAATTTACTATCTCATAGGTAAAGTATTTGAATCGTCCAAAAATTCAATTTTTAGATTTTGACGAATCTCGACATTTTAGACCTCCCCGAGTCCAACTTACTATTTCGTAGGGAAAGTATTGTATTCGTACAGAAATTTGGTTTTAAGATTCCGATGAATCTCGACATTTTAAACTTCCCTCAGTCCGACTATATTGTAGGTAAAGTATTGTAATCATCCAAAAATTCCACCTTGAGATTTGATGAATCTCAACATTTTACCATTTTTGGAATTATGTCTGTGTGTGTGTGTGTGTGTGTGTGTCTTTAAACATGATAACTTGAGTACGCTTTCACTTTGGTCAACCAAATTTTGCATACAAGTATTAGGTACAAAACGTAGATTTTTAACAACTTTTCAGCTATTTCTGCTAACCTGAAGTGGTACTTTACCTTTAATTCATGCAGCTACAGAGTCTGATTTGTTAAACTTTACTTTTATAATAATTGTTCAATATATTATTCATTTGATTTGATTTGTTGTTGATGGTTCTTTAATGTACATAATATAAAAAATATAATCCTTGTCTTGCGGTTTACTCTTCAAATATCCATCCCCATTTCTGAGTATACGAGAAAGTCGAGGGGAGGCCACTGCCGATTTTTGTTTTCATCATAACATTATCAGTCTGTGACAAAATGCTGAGAAAGTTCTTTTTATGTTCCAGACATTTCTAGCTAAAGGGTGTGTAGCCCCATAAACAAACACTGATTGTTTTGTTGCACCAAAACAGTATTATGTTATAAGTTATAATCTGTGTTAGCCCACCCTTGAGCACCACTGATCCGTTCAATCCTGGGATTTTTGAAGTAACGGCCCTCTTGACCCTTGCAGCCCCCAAACCTCCACACAATCCAACAGAATTTGAAGAAAATGAGCCAGAGAGCAACTCACAGCAGATATGAAATGTTTGGAAAGGTTGCAAGAAGAAGGGAGAGAATAGGCTGGAACAGAAGGAGAGAATGTTGAGGAGATACTGAGAAGAGTAGGGGAGGGCAGGACATTAATTAGGACCATCAGAATGAGATGGCATCTGCTTAGGTGTGGCGGCCTGCTAAAATGGCAGCCATGAGGAAAAAAATTGAACTTAGCAAAGTGACTTACAGAGGAGGTCATCATAACTGAGTGACCATCAGTATGGAGGACAGTGCAGGAACAAGTGTTACAGGAGAGGTTTGCCCAAAATTGATCATCATAAGTGAAGAGCTTTAAACCAAACAGAACCCAAGAATATTTACAAGAATCTATCAAGGCCATGTCCACACTAACTGTGTTTTCATTTGAAAAAATGTCATTTTTAAATGTAAGTAATCTCCATCCACAGTGTTCTACATTGTTTATGAAGGCATCTCTGGCCACACTAAGATGAACAAAAACGCATTTGATGTTGGTGTTAACATACAGTGTGCTTCGGCAGAAAAATCCTTAAAAGCGATGGTAATGTCACCGGCCACGATATTTACAGCAAAACTGTACCAACTGGCTAAATGTTTGCCTTTCTCAAATGTATACAGCATTTAAACTGCACAAAATACAATTAGCTCTGGATGCATACAAGGAAGCACAATGGAAAACAACCTCTCTGCATCCACCTTGCTGGAATACAGTTTTCTTCCGTGAAAGGTTACCAATCAGAGAATGAGACCTTGTAACGAGCAGGATCCAATCAGGGAAGACCTACGTCACAATTCAGAGCGCAATTAAGAGTCTGTGTTTTCAAAATGCCTCGTTTTCACTCATAATATAATGTCGACCTGTCGTTTTCAGAAGTATGCGGCGTTTTCAAACGTCTCCTGCTGGGTAGTTTGGACTAAAGGCGAAAATGAAGAGTAACAAGTTTGTGCTTTTTAAATGAAAATGGCGCAGTGTAGTATTAGTAGACCTAGACAGGAATTCACAGAACAGGAGGGTCTTCAAATGCTTCTTAAACACATTGAGGGAGTCAGCAGCTCGAATGGAGGTGGGCAGCTCGTTCCACGTGATTTTGCTTGCAGATTAAAACAGGAATGTGTTGTTGATATTCACACAGGTTTTGTGATTGTACAGCAGAGTAAAGGCACTCATGCAGATTATTAAGGTCTGCACCCATTGCAATAAATACAATCTCTGTTGTAATGTTATAAATCAATCGAAATGATACAGTGTATGCTTATTAAAAATAACTAACAGCCTTTCACATCTTTATTTCCATGAGATACTAACAGATGTTTACATTAAATAATATAATAAAGAAAATCCAGATGCACATCTAGAGCAGAGCTTTGTTATTATTAACTAAACAAATCAGCTCGATGGACTGAGTGATCTCCTCTCGCAATTTGAATGTCTTACTTCTTCATTGAAAGCAAAGATTTCAATGGTCTTCTGAAATTCATTAAGAATTAATAATACGAGGCAATAAATTGCGTTAAACTGCTCTTCCTAATCCAACGTGCATATGTCTTACAGAGACGGCTTATGTCCAAGTACTTGAAGTTTCCTTGTGGGATGCGCTACCGGAGCAGGATAATCCACTGCTGCTGTTTCATGTTAATTAAGCCTCCTATTGTTTGTGCTGCGCTTCATAGGCGCTACACAGAGATAAAGTAAAAAACAGAAATATACATTTTATAACAATGGAGAAAATCAGAGAGTGTGTCAATGACAAATCTGTTCTTTACATAAAATGGATGACTCTTCTTCTTATTATTATTATCATTATTTGGATTTGTTAGTTTTGAGATCAGGTTGTTCTACTCATTAATAATGCTGCGGAGACATGTTGATTGGCACACACAGACAAGAATTTCACTGGACGCTGTAAACCTGATGACGTCCGATCCTATAAACTTATAAATCAAGAGGCACCATTGAAAGGAGATTGGCGGAAACGTCACGTGAAAAGACAGAGAACGATGCTAATGGATGATATTAAAGAGAACTGAGCATGGCTGAGCGTAAATGGTGCCAAATATCAGCCCAGGCTTAAATGTACTTTTGTTAGTCGTTAAATATCCGCCTGAGGTATATAATCTGTATTTTGTAATGTTTTGAATATTATTTGGTCTGTAAAGTTGGGTTCACCGACAAAAGCGCGATAGACATATGCGCCCCGACAAAACCGCGACGGACAAATGAGCGCCGACAAACCCGCTAGCTGGTTTTCGACAAATACACGCCGACAAAATCGCCACAACAAAATTGCGAGAGAGGCCAAGAGAGTGGGACGCCCTTGCTGCAATTCTTCCTGCATGTGCAGGGCGTGACCTTAAGGACTATCTGCGTGCCGTGCTGATGGCCTGCCGCGTCTCATAATATTGAGTTCTAAAATAAACATTATTATATATACTTTAAACTAGGAATTCATATTTAATGAAACTTTCGGGATTTTGTCGGTACGATTTTGACGGCGCGTTTTAATCGGCGCTATTTTGTCGCCGCGCATATGTCTATCATGCAAGTGTCGGGTCACAGTAAATTTGTTACATACTGTATTTCTATTTTTATATTATTATGTAAATGTTCAGTTACACACCCTGTCTCCTTACCATTGAATTTGAAAGATGGGAAAGGGGGAAGCTGACATTCCACAACAAAGGTCTGGCTATATTTGTGAAAGCGTACCGAAAAATCACATTTTTAAATCAGTACGATACTAGCTCTTATATTAATTTCGGTACCTAAAGTGCGATCGGAACTCGAAGAAGACCCCCATCAACCCTGCCGACCATGCCCCCAAATGCCACTCTTCACTATAACATAATTGTATCATTGTGCACAAAGCATCAAGAGGGGTACTCCCCCCCCCACACACACCTTCAAAGCTATAGTTGGTAATAGTTGTCATGATATGAGGAGCCACACGTGTGTGCAGGCCTGAGGAACGGCGCAGCTTGGAGCCCTTTAATTATCCCTTAGTTTCATTTTAATATCAGTAATGAGGTGCAAAAGCTGCTGTTGGTACCAGAGTCAAAATTTCTGTATTGATCCAATTCTAGTCTATAGGCAGAAAACAAACTAAAAAAGACAAAAAGGTTCTGCACCTGACAAATGATACTTATAGCAAAGCATGATGGGATTTCTCAAAATGTACAGATTATGAAGAGAAGCAAGTGCAAACTTCACAAGGCCTCCAACCCTCCCCGGACCACCGGATAAAGCACTGGTGCTGAGATGTGCCATACCGTCCTGCTCCGTCTTGGTCATCTCCTCAAGTTTCTTCTGCTTCAGTGTGTCCACCACGTCGGCCAGACTTCCCTTGCGTCGTTCTGGCGTCCCGAAGGCCGAGCTCGTCAAGAGCTCTCCGCGGTCACGGCCTGCGTCTTCTGTTTTGTGTGGTGAGGTAGAGTTATTCCGGAAAGGGTAGAGGGAACATACTTTATTGCTGTCTGATTCCTGCAAAAAGAGAAAAGAGTGACTTTCAATAAGAAGATTCAAAATGTGGCATTCAGTCCAGCAAACAACAATTCAACAATTCAGGGAAGAAACCTCAGTAAAACAGTCTGTTTCATAGAGGCACGCTTTGATGGACGCTAAGACATTAGCCATTATGAGAAGGAAAAGATAATCCAACAAAATAAGAAGGACAATGACCAGGGCACCTGCTGCTAAGAGACACTCCAACAGGAGCCACCAGGCTGATAAGTAGTCAGAGTCGACCTACCTGGGCTGTGATTTGTACCTTTGACACTTCAAGCTTGGTTAATAGTCTCATGTCAGTGTTTATTTATTGCAATTCATAACTTGTCACGTCTTCTCAACAATCAAATCAAGGTGCCTGAGTGTGATGAACAGCTGCTCATTTATTACCAGCGGCCCTTGAAGCCTACAAGGCTGCTCAGTGATCCTAAAGTCTATTGGCTCTTTGCTACTTTCAAGCCATTGAGAGGGAACTTTGCCACCTTCCTCCACCTGAGACACAAGGAAAGTGGACCCCAAGTTCACATCAAAAAACGACCTGAGGACATGAGGCCAAGATTGAAGCACATTCTGACATTTACAAGTGCGACTACTTGGCATCCTGAACACCAAAAGAAACAAACAGCAGTCCTTCACCGTTTGTTCATCCAATTCAGAGTCCTGGGAGCTGGTGGCTAACCTGGCAGCACTTGGCACAAGGTGGGAAACAGCCCTAGATAGGGTGCCAGTTCATCCTAAGTGCAACCAGAACAAAGAATCTATAAAAAATTAAGGATTTATACCTGAAAACAGATGTGATATTTCATAATTCTCACAGATGACGGGCCACTTTTGTGGCAGGTCAGTCACCACTCGTCTCCAGGGTCCAAATCCCGCTCAGCAACACTCAAGGCTGCACTGTGTACAGGATGTCTTAACAATACTGGCACCATCCAGAGGAGACAAATGTGCAAATACTGGGAGAACACGCCAACTCCACACACGCACAGACACTAAGTGAGGGATTCCAATCCATGAGACAGGCGTCATATGCATGTGAGTCTGCCGTGGCCGTGAGGATGTTTGCCTTTAGTGCAAAGGGAGAATTTGCATCTTATTATCCCAAAGATGTGACTTCACATCCCATATCTACCATCTAACACTGAGTAAAAATTTCAAGAGGCTGCAGCACGGCTCACTGCACCACCACGCCACTCCACCAAATAAGGCTGACAATTACCTATATATCTCTCTAGGGCCTAAATGAGAGTAATCCCACAACAGACCAGGGGGTGGCGGAGTAAGCGGACTCTTTTTCTCACTTGCTAACAGGAAATTCTGCCTGGCCCAGATGATGTCACTTCCGGTTCCAACCACAAGGACGTCACATCCGTTTCCGAGCCCTTGGATAACGTCACTTGCGGTATAGAACCCATTAAAGAAAAAACATCAGGTTCCGGCCCTTTTGATGACGTCATGCCCAGGTCCGAGCCTAGGGAAGAGGACCCTTCCGCTTCTGGCTTTAATGACTTCATTTCCCTTTCTGGCCTTTAAAGCCCCATGTTGGACTCTGATCTGTGCACATCAGTGCTTTCTATTCACCCATTTGCAGCCAGGGAATATTATATGAGTGGCTGCCCCAAACCTTTTAATGACTCTCGTCTCTGATTTTTGTGACAATATAAAATCAAGTATCTGTCTGTCTGTCTGTGTGTCTGTCTCTTTTCACGAGAAAGCTACTTCACGCACTTAGATCAGGTTTTTTTCTAGAATTTGCTTAAACATTCTGGATGATTTTCGACTTCTCTCATTGCACTAAGTATAATAATTCACTTGCGGTACCGATATATTTGTGCGACTCCGAGGGGAGGGGGCCGGACCCTCTTCACTCACGCGCCAGCCTCCATTCGAGTCACTCTGCCTCTCGCCACATGTTGGAGTGCATCTCGCTTCCGCTAAGCTAGTGATACCTGTTATTCAGCAGACATTAGCATCTACAGGTTGTTAAGGAGTAATGTTTGACGTTTTTGAGAGACGTGTTTTAGTGGGTAGCTGCTTATTGACAGAGATATCACGGCCACGTGCTCTTCTCCCCACCATCAGATACAGTGCCAGCATTTGACATGGGAGCGCACCTAGCCAGAATTACATTTTCTTTTTTTTTAATTGATTTTTTAGCCTTGTCCTGTTTCACTACTATGTGGGCGGAGCCATAGAGACAGCTAGTATATAATAAACAAAAATCAATACAAGGTGGGGAGAAAAAAAACCTCCTTGTGACATCTGGAGATTCATTAAGATGGACTGAGGCAGATGCCAATGGGCCTTAAACCAAAACCAAAATGCAAAGAACTTGGTAAAACAAATTATATCAAAACTGAAAAAAAAAATTCATATACATGGAACTGACACCAAGGTGAGAAAACTGCTGTGGGTACCAAGGTCCACATTTTAATATCAATCCAACACTACTGTGGCATTTCATCCAGTTCCTTATGTCTGTCCATGTTAAGAGGCTGAGCTCAAAGAGAAGAATGAGCCCGCGCTAGAGAAAGACCACCATCCTCAGAAGAAGGAGGAGGAGTACAAACCCTAATTGTATTGTGACAAGTACAGAAGAAAGGAAGATTCTTACTATTATGGCCGAACTAAATGGCACAAGTCACCACACTCTGGCAGCACAATAAACATTAATGGATTTAATATGCAAGGGTAGATGGCAACAGTTCTATATGATAGATAGATAGATAGATAGATAGATAGATAGATAGATAGATAGATAGATAGATAGATAGATAGATAGATAGATAGATAGATAGATAGAATAGAATTAGTCAATTAGATAGATAGATAGATAGATAGATAGATAGATAGATAGATAGATAGATAGATAGATAGATATGAAAGGCACTATATAGATAGATAGATAGATAGATAGATAGATAGATAGATAGATAGATAGATAGATAGATATGAAAGGCACTAGATAGATAGATAGATAGATAGATAGATAGATAGATAGATAGATAGATAGATAGATAGATACTTTATTAATCCCAAGGGGAAATTCACAGTAAATATAAGTAAATATTAGTAAATATAAGATAGATGCTATGTAATTGTGTATATATTAAAGGCGCTATATGTAATAAATAAAGCCATTCAGCCAGCCAGCTCTTTAAATAAATAAATACATATATACGTAGATAAGTAAGTTCAGAAACAAAAGAAAAACAGTGATTCCTGAATAAAGACTAAACATACTGTAAATAACTATATTAATAATTAAAGAAGTAATGCAGCAGGTTTGTCTTTATACACCAGGAGCAAGATGGTGGCACTGATGCTAACAGTTTCTTTTCTTCCCCGCAGCACTTTTTGTGGACGACTGACGCTGGCCCTTCTGGTCAGAAGACTTTTAAACCCCAATGCCCCCAAATGGCGGTGTCTCACTTTGACGAAATCGTGTTTCCTGGTTGCTGATGGAGGACGCTGTCAAGGGAGGACCACCCTGCTTTCCGTATGGCCTGAGGGTGCTGACAGGGAGACAGAGCGTAGCACCGCAAGTGTTGCCAGGTCCGACTTAAAAGGAGGCTGCTGCCTCACATTGGGGAGTCAGAGTGGGTACAAAGATAGATATATAGATAGATTAAAAGGTGCTATATGATAGATAGATAGATAGATAGATAGATAGATAGATAGATAGATAGATAGATAGATAGATAGATAGATAGATAGATAGATAGATAGATAGATAGATAGATATCTAAAAGCCGAGCTGGCGTTTAACCCTTTTAACTTCACTGAGGAGCTCTCTCCTCGTCGGGTGGATTGTCTTCGGTGTAGTCATTTCTTTGATCAAGTTGTGTTCTGTCGTAATGTTTTGTTTTTTCTTTTTTGGGACAAGAAGAATAAAACAAAAAAAAAACAAAAACAACAAGAAGCAAACTCCCTGGCACAAAGGTCAGAAGGGCTTCAGTGCAAGGTGCCAGTGCTTAGCACCTGTCACCCGCCACCCCCACACACACGACACCCCTCGCCTCGCGCACGTCACCTCGCGACTCATGTGACAGCGTGAGCCGAGTGAAGATTTGTCTGTCGCGTCTGACTTCTTCATCCCCCGGCCCAAATTCTGCTGAGGATCAACACTTGAGTCGTAGCTCAGACAGGCTTTGCTGTGCATAGCATTTTCACAATTGCTCCAATGTGATAACGCCTTTTTTTTTTTTGTAAACTTTTGCCAATTTTAGAATGGGGAATCCTAAACATGCAGTCTTTTCTCCCTGTTAAAAAAAGCTTAGCATACACTGTGCGAAATTGGAATGACACTTGATACGTCCTCAATGTCAGCCGGCTCATTAAAATGTTTGCATGTCATCTTTTTTTTTTTCTTCTTCTACTTCAGTCCCCAATACCCCCCTCCACCCCATAATGAGCCACAAACAAGTGCAGCTCAGGTTAAAACATAAAACTGGAGATAACAGGCACTATCTCAACAAGAGAGGACCCCCCCCAAAAGCCCCTCCAGTAAACGCCCGTCAGCTGTAACCCCACAACAGTCAGCGCTCATCTTTTCTTGTTTCCCTTTCCGTGGTTTTTGCTGACAAGCCAAAGAACAATAAGCTGAGGGGCCTCGGCCAAACCCTCCTAATCCCCTTTTAGCACAAACTCTGACAGTCCTATCGATTGGGAGTGTGTCCTTTACAGGTGAGTAAACTTTATTGAGCCGCGGGGTCATGCGCTGGCCTTACCTTAGACCCTGAAGCCACGCAAAGCTAACATTAACATGCGCCGCAGTATGGCGAGGCACACGTGAAATGAGCCCACGCTTGCGTCAAAGGACAAACAAGAAAACAAAAGGGACTTGGTTTGTGAAATGGTGGGATGTTAACCCGTGTTTGCTAAACACAGAGTGCCCTGGTGGACTGAGTAACTTCCCTGTGAACACCCAGGCACAAAATACACTCTCAGGTGAGGACCTCCTATCAGACTAAGAGCAAAAGTGCCCAAGAGGGTCAAGAACAAAGGTGGCCACCACCATCTTAACAAAGACAGGCATCCCGGCCAGAGCAGAACTGGGATCCTTACCTGGCTGGGAAGCCAACAGCATTGGAGGACAGGGCAAGGCGATTCATTCAGGGCATTGTCTCCCCCAGTACCCTAAGTGGCAGCCCTCCTGGGTTTCAGAACCGCTACAGTGACCCACAGGGCATATCGGGAGCCCTGTTGGGGGGCACTGATGGGATTTACGAGCCCTAGTTCGCTGGGCTCCAGACTTACCTGTTAGTACTCCTGAGCCACAGCATCGGGACACCAGACACCAGAAGTGCTCCCGGGTTTTATAAAAAAAGGAGCAGCCTCCGTCATCCAGGTCAGCCAGAGGTGGGAGAAAGCAGACGAGGAGGAGCAGAGGAGATAGAAAGAGCCCTGAGAATCATGTTGTGTGCCTTTAAAGTCTTAGTGTGAAGGTATCTGCAGAATTAAAACTTTTATATTAATCAGGACTTGTGTCGGTGCCTTTGTATCGGGAGTCTGGGGAGCTGCAGTGCCCAATGGTGGCCACAGTCTCTTTTTGTTGTTTTTTTTTTACCTGTCGTTTAAGGGCATAGCGACCCTCGGATGGTGGCATCCCTACTCTAACCACAGCTGACTGGCGCCTCCTCAGTCCATTCTTTTATCCCAGTTCCCCTGGTCACATGACCAGAAGAGGTGGTCACATGAGAGAGTGTGGTATGCCAATCCAATCAGTGAAGGCTGTGAGGGACTGAAATGGGGTCAGAAAACGTCTTGCGAGGCCTTGATGAAGCTAAGTAGTGAACGGTGTAAACCTAAAGTGACGGCACTTAAGACAAAAGCCAGGATGATGCACTTCTTCACGAAAAGGGGCCTGAGGGGAATCAGGAACAAACAAGCAGGAAACCTTGACACCTTTGAAAGAAGCAGCTATTAGGGCAACTTAGAAAACGTAACATGAACTTTGACAAACAAGAGGTGACCATTCAGGCACGCCGCTGCGCCCATTTAGCTAGCTAAGTTGTCTTCATGTTTCACCAAAGCTGCCAAGTTCACAAATCCGAGTAACACAAGCGCTGAATGGCATCCTTATGTTTGTCAGACACTTTATCACTCGACTAAGACCCCATTGCTTCCTTTATTGTGACGCAGACGTAATTTGAAATGAATCAATTTGTCATTTTTACCCATCAAACCCAGAATGACAAAGTGACCAGAAAAATGTTCAAATTTACTACAAAACCCCAAACTGAAACCTCTCCTTCATAGAAGCATTCAGACAATTTACTGTGGCACTCCACATTGTGCTCAGGCCCATCCTGTGTGCTTTAATTCTCCTTTAGATCTTTCTAGAACCTGACTGGAGCCCACCTGTTGCCAACTGAATCATTTGGAAAGGCCCACGTGTACCTGTGTATTGGAGGTCCCACAATTCACACTGCCTGACGAGAGGAAAAACAAACCATGAAGCCCAAAAGAACTCTCTGTAGACCACCAAGATCAAACTGTGGGGAGACATAGAGAAGGGCATTTATAAAGTTTGGGGTGGTCTCAAGAGCACAGTGGCCTCAAAAATTCTGAAATAGAAGAAGAAGTGTGGAGCCACCAGGATTGGTTAGGGTTTCTTGGTCAGGGTGGTGACCAACAACCCAATGGTGACTCTAACAGGGTTTCAGAACTCCTCTGCTAAGATGGGAGAACCCATTGGAAGGACAGCCATCTTGGCAACACTCCATGGATCGGTCATTTACTGTAAACAGAAGACTACGAGAGTAAAAGGCATACGACGGTTTGAAGGATGTTCCTCTGGTGTGATGAGACAGAAATTGAACCATTGGGGTGGCTCTCCAAGCATCATGTCTGGCAGAGACCAGGAACTGCTCATCACCTTCTTAATACCATCCCTGCAGTGAAGATTGGAGTTGGCACCATCATACCATGATTACAGGGACAGCAAGTCTGGTCAGAATTGAGAGAAGGATGAATGCAGCCAAATACACAGAAGTTCTTGGAGAAAACCTGAATTGGGGTGACAGTTCATCTTTTATCATGACGATGACCAGTAGTATACAGCCAAGACAACGCTGGAGAGTCTTCAGGACAAGTCTCTGGGCATCCTTGAGTGGCCCTGCCAAAGTCCAGACTTACACCCCGTAGAACACGTCTGGAGAGACCTGAAGATGGCAGTTGACTTCTCACCCAGTCTAACGGAGCTTGAGAGGATCTGCCAGAGAGAATGGGATCAGCTGGCCAAATGCAGGTGTGCAAATCTGGTAGAGACCCAACCAAGAAGGTTGAAAGCTGGAATTGCTGCCAAATTAAGGGTCCGAACACTTCTAGGAATGAAGAGATTTCAGTTTGCGATTTTCAATACATTTGCTGACCTTTTCTAATTAGAAGCTTTCAAATTATCATTATGGGGTATTGAGCGGAGATTGCTGGGCGAAAATGGCAAATTTCTAAATGTAAAATGAAACGTACAACGCAATAAAATGTGCAGGAAGTGAAGGGGTCTCAAGACTTTCTGAATCCATTGTATTTTATGGGACAATGTGGTCAGGACACTGGACTTTAAACGCAAGGGTAACGTTACATAAAGGGGTTGAGTATTTCAGCTTTATGTTGTGTACTTGTGAAATTTTAAATATATGTTGCTGCTCTGAACTCACCTTTGGCATTTTCATGTTTTTCTTTAGCCTTTTCATTTACTGACGGCTCCGTTTGTTTCCGTGTTTCCTTAGTAACGATCTGCATGTGCGCAGGACACGACGCCATCAAAGTGACCGCATAAAAGGTCGGCATTTTGGTCTCGTCGTTTGTTTCCTGCCTTGCGTCCTGTGTTGGCTGGGACTGGCTCCAGCCGACCTCCGTGACCCTGTAGTTAGGATATAGCGGGCTGGATAATGGATGGATGGATGGATGGGTTATCTGAGATTGCGGGTAACTCCACTCATTGTAGTTTTCTAGTTTAATGCTACAAAAAACATCAGAATTTAATAATAAAGCGAAACATTATAAGCGCCCTTTCATGTATGGATTATTTAAGTTATTCTCTATCCTTTTACAAGATCTATCACTTGTTTTGAGTCACAGAATCTGAAATTGCAGATTTTGGTCCGTTTTCACCGCCATTTTTGTTTATCCACGATCGCCGCTATTTCAACATCCCGTTGTCGTGTTGTTAGGGGCGTGTCCTCCAGTTAACGATGCGACTGGTGTCACGCATGTGCGATGGACGACTCCCTCACCGGCTCTGTCGACGTATGTCAGAATCATCTTCTGTTCCCATTACAGTGGCGAGAACACTCCCAGTGAGGGCAAGTAGCTCCGCCCCCTTATGGTCCCACCAACATAAAACCCGGGCGTCCCAGAAGGAGGCGTGACCCTTTAGCCTGAGCAAGCCACGGGATGGAGCTCTGTAAAAGCCAGACCCTCATAAGGACCCTTTAACAAACTTCCGTTACGGGATACGTGTGAAGTTGTGCTCTTTATGTTATTTATCATTTTCTTTTTTTTTCCATCCTTGGATGAATAAAAGGGAAGACCTGGTTGGTGTCCCAAAAATTTGTTGCTTTGAGTCTGTCACTGCAGCACCCGACCACACGGGTTAAGAGCTCATTTTTGGATGCACAGCACAATCTGAGTTTGAGAGTTCAAAACATCCCTTTCGTGCCATGAAATTCTACGACTTTGGCTTCTCTGGTTTTTGACTTAGCGCTGAATCCTGGCTGTGATATCCATGCGGCAGACTTCTCAGCCTTCAACTATTTTTTGGCTTCTGACTTTGCCTTGTTCTCCCAATAACTGCTTAAATATTATTCCTACCAATATGATATTAAAATAATGTAAATTGTTGTTTATGATAAAGTCATGTACAGGACAAAAAAACAAAGCTCCCCTGACGATACATCGATTAAGTATAAGCAAATGTCCTTTATTTACGCACGTCTTGAACACATTCTCAGATGCTGGGCAGCAGGCGCAGTTAAGAAATAGGAAATAAAAAGTGCCAAAAAAAAATAAGGCTGCGTCTTTCGGGGTTGAAGTACGGCTACAAGATGATTTCAGCCCCATGCAGGTCCTTAATGGGGATCCCCTGCTACTTGCTAGTGAGCAACTCCCAGTATTTTTTAACAAAGTATCGGGTGAGCTTTCAGATAATGCAAATCGAAACAAAATTCTAGACGGCCGCTGGCCGTGCATTTCTATAGTGATTATGGAATACATACCCTGTACATCGATTAGAACACAAGGACTGCAAGAAGGAAGGAAGACAAAGCAGAGACGGGCAACCAGACGCCTCCATGGGCCACTCTGAGAGAAAGAAACCACTTCAGTCTCCAGCAGAGAAGGATGTGAGCTGACCTGACCGAGTCTTGAAAAACTGATACCGTTGACCCTGCCAGTTAAATACCGAATCCTCCTTTCTAGGACCACTGGTGGGAATTAAGGGCATGCACACTGAAGACAGAAGCCAGCAAGCACTTCCTCACACAAAGGGCCACGGGATTCTGTAATAAAACCCGCGAGTCATGAAGGTGACGCTGAGACCCTTTTATAAAGTGTCTGGATGTGACATCAGGACAGCTGCACCATTAGGTAATCACGCTACACTGGAACTCTTTAAGGAAGCAACAAAACCCATGTGATCAGAGAGACGCCCGTGACATTACTGATCTGGACTTTCAGAAGGTACAGTGCTGTACTTGATAAAGTCTACCATGAGAGGCTGGGGATCAAATCTAGAGAAGTGGCAATTCAGGATTAGATTTGGTGCAAAACTGTTTGAAACACTGCAAGCAAAAATCAGAGATATGCAGGTGGATGAGCCTGTGGGGTCCTGGGTAATGGACTATCAATCAAGCAGACGCTCAAGGACTGTGTGAGCAACACTGAAGCACCACAAGGAACAGGCCCGTCACCATTTCTGTACACCCCGGACTATCAATATAACATCAGGCCACGTCACTTGCAGAAACCCTTTGATGATTCTGCACTGGTGGGGTGATATTGATAAGGGGGATGAGAAAGACGAGAAGAGTCAGGGGGCGAAACCTTAAAAAATGTCCACATTTCAACATCAGGCAAACCAAGGAACTGTTAATTGACATGAGAAGCACCAAAGGGCCTCCACGTCCAGTCATTCATTATTAAGGGAGAGGATGTGGAGATGGTACATTGTTACAGGTACTTGGGGGCTCACATCAGTAACGTGCTGGACCAGCTCCCTAACTAAGAGAAGAAAGGGCAGAGCAGACTCTTTAGTCTTGGGGGACTGTGGTCCTATGAGGTGGGTAGTGTCATCCTTCTCATGTCCTCCACCTCTGTGATGACAACAACATTTATTTATATATTACATCTTCATACAAATGATGTGGCTCAAAGTGCTTGACCAGTGATGACCAGTGTGGTGTGCTGGGCTTGTGACATCACTTCAGGAGAGGACCACTGGATCAACAAGCTAAATAAGAGGCCTGGCTCAGTCATGGGGAGCCCTCTGGACTCGCTGGAGGTCACAGTGGAGTAGATGTGATGGCCATGATGAACAATGCTGCACATCCTCTCTCTGTGACACTATGACACTGAGGACTTTCAGCAGAAAGTGTGAAGAAACACTGCTGGAACTCCAGTAGACCAACAGCAATTGGCTTATATAGTGCCTTACTGGGACCGCTTTCTTATCATTACACAAGTCTCAAGTTTTTTATCCTGCAGAACCTTTGTTATTAAATATTTAAATTTAAAGGAATTTGCTTTGTTTTGTTGTTTGATCAGAGGTTTCCACATTTTCCTCTTCTCCATTTTTTGCAGTCGTTTTGAGACTTGTACTATTTAGGAGCCTTATCCTCCCATTTTGGGCCTGTGCAGGCTTGAAGCCTGGCTTTTAAGTTTGGGCTCAGGTTGCCTGAGGCGAGCCCACTGCAGTGGGCCCAGACCTCAGAATAAGGGTAGGTCTGGCCATTTGTGTGAGTTTGTGGACCTTTTTGTGTCTCAACATAGAAGGACACCACGACAGTCATGTCATGCAATGTAAGACAAGTGAGGCCTGTACCAGGGGGACACTTTGTAGTGTGGAGTAAGTCCTTTAGAGGTATGACATAGCAAGTAGAGTGGCCCTGCCAGACTTCACTGCATGCTGTCATTTCTGTCATGTGACTTCGTGTGCAGAGACTGAATAGACAAAGGTGTTCCACTTTTGGAGGCCCACAGAAGGAATTCCTAACTGCCCAAAACAGGTACAGAACTGCACCTCCATGTCTTCGGGGTCACGGTGTTCACAGACGACAGTTGGCACGATTCGATTTAGTGCTTGGCAAACACTCTGCACACAAACGAGTGCCACTGCTCTCCAACAAGATGTCTGAAGCTGCGTGCACGCATGTCATCCAACCCCAAGGAGAGAAGCGCAAGGCACACGCTGGTGCATTAAAAATGCTCAGCAGCAAAGCCGCAAAGAAAAAAACAAGCAGCCCCACACCGCTCCGGATTTAGCTCTGCTCGGTATTTTGTGTGAAGCTTTAAACACAAAGCGTCCATATTGATCGAATCTCAGCAGAGACCATTCACATTAAAGAGCCTAAACTTTGTTAAGTTAAAACACAGATTTGTTTTTGAAGCCGTAGGAAGCCTGCGGTTTGCTTCTTTTCAATATCACAAAACCCCTGAGGCCTGCAAGTGTGCCACTGCTGTCTTTATCTGCCATCCACCCACCCACTAAAGCGAGAGCCAAAGGTGGAGCAGCTGAATAACTTATGGATGAACGGCACCAATGTCACATGAGATGGGCGCCGGTGCGGACCTGGCCGTACCATTCAGGGCGACTTCCTTAGCTCAGCACACAAACGAATTCTCATGTCACTTTATCTCTGGTTTACTGTGCTGCCGGCTGAACTACTGCCAAGCCCACCCCGCTAATAAACCAAGCACTAAATTAAAATGTGACCGGGGGCTGCCAATGCATAAATATAGGCGCGACCCTAGGATGCGAATGTGCGCTTTGCTAGCGCTGGCTGTGCCTGTCAGTTAAATACAGGTGTGTGACGTGGGAGCAGATCTCGTGAGCTCTCATTCTGAGGAGGCCTCGGGCTCCAAACCACAAGGCTAGTGCTATGGCGTAACATTCAGGTATGTTAAGTGCTTTGAAAGATTCTCTTCAGTGACTTCATCATAGGCTGAGATATCACATTCTGTTTAAATTCAAACATAACGCAGTAGGACACACAAAATCCATGCTAGTGAGAAGCCGAGCTCAGACGGGCACCGAGACAGCAGCACCCGAGTCAAGTGATGTCATATTTGCACCTTTTGAATGGATTCATGAGAAGCTGGTTACGGGGGGCCTGTGACTAACTGGAGTTTATACGGTGGACTCAGAAAGTCTTTGGACCCCTTCACTTATTTCACATTTTGTTATGTCGCAGCCTTGTGCTACAATCATTTCAATTCATGTTTTATAACATCGGGTAACACTCAGTAATACTCCAGAATGACAAACTAACAACAGGATTTTAGGCATTTTTTCAAATTTAAAAATGGACACAAGTACTCAGGACCCTTTACACTGTACTTACTTGAAGCCCCCTTGGCAGCCATTCCAGACTGGAGTCACCTTGGCTCTGATGCAACAAGCAGGCTGCACCCACCAGGTTTTGGGAATTTTCTGCTTCTCAAGCTCTGCCAGGTTAGGTGGAGCCCATCAGTGCACAGCTGTCTTCAGGTCTCCCCAGAGATGTTTGATTTAGGGTCAGGTCCGGGCTCTGGCTGGACCACACAACAACATTGCTACTCCTGTGAGGTCCAGAACTCTCTGAGCAGGTTTCCATTAAGGATATCTCCACACTTTGCTCCATTCACCTCTCCCTCAACCCTGTCTAGTCTCCAAATCCCTGGTGCTGCCAGCACCATAGCAATGCACAAGTGATGGGAGGTACTTGGTCTCCTCCAAAGTGACACTAATCTAGACAATCTTGTTTTCCTACAGCCAGAGAGTCCCATAGGTGCCTTTTTGTAAACACCAGGTGGGCTTCCGTGTTTTTTAACTGATTAGAGGCTTCTGTCTGGCCATTGGATCATAAAACCAAAATGTGGTGGAATGTTGCAGTGATGGTGGTCCTTCCGGAACCTTCTCCCATCAACCCAACAGGTTCTTTGGAGCTCAGTCAGAGTGACAATTGGGATCCTGATCACCTCTCTTACCAGGGCACTTCTCTACCAATTGCTCAGTTTGGCCATTTGACCAGCTCTAAGAAGAGTCGTGCTAATTAAAGACTTTAAGAATTATGGAGCCCATTGTGCTCTTGGGAACCTTCAATGCTGCAGCCTTCCTAAAATCTATGCCTTGACACAATCCTGTCTCTAAACTCTGCTGGCGATTGCTTCAACTTCATGGCTTGGTTTTTTCGCTCACCTGTGAAACCTTCCATAAATAGTCGTGTGCTTTTCCTAATCAGTCCAGTCAACTACACTGACCAGAGGTGGACTCTAAAGAAGGTGTAGAAACATCTCAATGATGATCAACAGAATGAGATCAAGTTCAAGGCTCAATATAACGGGTCTAAATACTGTAGCCAGTAGGGGGTTTAGCAGCACCCCAAACTCCAGACACAACTGCACGGACATAATGTTTATTTTATCCAATACCTCATGAAAGGCTTCTCAACACGGTTTGAACAACCACAATTCTCTCTTCCCTCTCTTTCTTCTCCTCTACTCCTACCAGGTGAACTCTGTCCATCCTTCACACCCGAGTCCAACTCGCCTCACAGTGGCTTCTTTTATCTCAGACCTGGAAGTACCTCTGCTGCCAGGGCATGACCTGTAGGAAGCACTTCCGGATCAGGAGAAAGCCCACAGAGTAGGAACTGCTAATTGTTGCGGCACCACATGGCAGCAACCATGGAACTGTTCTATGGTACTATAGCTCCCAGTAAGTCCTGCGGGTGTCCACATGGGTACTGAAGCCCACGGATGTTGCCACCAAGTGTGTTGACTAGATCCTCTCCTCCTGGTATCTCGGCCAGGTGAGGATCTTTTTTCCATCCCTGCCGAGACGTCAGCATATTTACTCTGAGGTTGGCACCTCCTGCCTTTCTTCTCGCCCATTCATTACGACAGCATCCCAGCCATGTGAGGGTTCAGACCCCACCCAGCTCATGCCTGCCATCCATCACAATATTTATGTTAGTGTGATGTTAATAAATTTGCAAACATTCCTAAAATCCATTTTTGCATTGTCATTCTGGGGTACTGAGACAATAGATAATACTAATTACTGATACTAATACTGATGTTAGGAACAAACAAGTTTAGGTGATTTTAGCAACATAACAAAATGTTTGAAAAGTGAAGGGGTTTAAATACACATCGTATCCACTGTATGTCTAACAAGTATGCAATGGAGAGTTAAAACGAGTGTTAAAGACCACCTGCACGTGCCCTTCCAGCTGACATGACAGTGGCATCACAGCAACACTCAAGAGTCTGCTGTAGTTTTAATTGTACGGGGACCCTCTCAGAAGAGAATCACACAAAATACACCACTCAAAGTATTAATCCGTTTTCCGTTTGAAGCTTTTGAAAAATTTGCCAATGCTTTCTTAAAGTAAAGTTTTTGAAATTTCCAAAGTTTCCAATCGTCAATAATCAACAAAAAGACAGACAAAGAGACACGAAGACTATGGGTACTTTCACAATTTATGTGAATACACCTACCAAACGCAACAATCCACATGACGTTTCTGCACTTGTAAAGTGCCACAAGGCGGTGTTTCATCAGAGTAAAGAGATATGTAAAATATAACAGAACAGAAACCATTACTGTCCACAGAAAGAGGGCGGCGCTAATGGCTGGAAGCACAAAAGGAGAATGGAAAAAGGGATAAAACTGCAACAATTGGCATTTCCTGTGCGTTTATTACCATCTACATATTCACTGCATTCATGTCCACATAATGACATCCACTAATAGGGAATACACGCGCAAAACTCTATAATGTACACCAGGCATGGGGTGGTGATCTGGCCACTATGGTTCAAGGTGTGATACCTGACTGGGAGTCCAGTTTGATTGAAAGATAGAAGGGCAACCAATCACATGGACTATTTGCTCCCCCGATACAATAGGTGGCAGTCTTCCTGGGCTACAGTGCCTGCATGGATACCCCGCAGGGCAGGCTGGAAATTGCACTCCCGTTACGCAGCCCTGCGGTGTTCAATGGGTGCTGCCAGGTGGAGGTGCAGGGACTGATCGTCCCCACTTTAAGGAACTTCTGCCTGGCCCAGAAGTGCTTCTAACCTGTAGTGTGGTATCACTGGAAGAACTTCTGGGTCTGGCATAAAGGAAGCCGTTTGACCTCATCCAGGTGAGTCTGAGTCAGAAAGAAAGAAAGAAAGAAAGAAAGAAAGAAAGAAAGAAAGAAAGAAATATGTTGGCATGTTGAAGGTTTTGGGGGCTCAGTGGAGCATCCTACGGGTCACAACTCAAATCTGTGAAATTTAAAGTGTGCTATAACATGTGACAATAATGACCCTATAAAAAACAAAATCCTAATAAAAATGTACATATAGTAGCAAAGTGCGACATGTTAATTAGCACAAGCCATAATTTGTATCAATGCTACTTAAATTGCCTACAACTCCCAGCAGCCCCGGTAGTAATACACCATTACGTAGGTTTAGAGGGCTCAGGGGGTTGCTGGGAAGAATGAAAATTAAGCAGTCTCTTTAAAAAAGGCAGAGTGGTGGCTCTGAGCCTCGGGATTTGCACTGATAATCAGAAGGTTGCCGGTTCGAATCCCGTAAATGCCAAAAGTGACTTTAAGTTAGCCAATAAAAGGGGCCATTTTGCTTGACTTCTCGCTACATTCATAATGGCTAACACGGTACAACACCCTAGTACCACAGTTTCTAACTGGATGCATGTGCTTGTTCAAGTGATTTCATCCTGGTTTGATACATCTCATCTGGAGAGAACTCCCAATCACACCAACGCATCACACTACAACTGGAACCGGGTAGGACAAAACCTTTAATTTCATTCAGTGGGCTGTTTACAGGAGGGTTTCGTCCCACACCCCATTGTCATCTGCACCTGCTGTACTGAACTATGTTCTGACTGCATTATGCCTGTTAATTGTTTACTGTGTAATGTCCGGTGTTTCATTCAGTTTCATTTCTGCAGTGTTTGACAATAATTATCACCGTCGGGTAAATGGGGAGGGCCTTTGGGTACACATGACACTTTACTAGCTTCACATGGCCTTCATGACAAAAAACAACCCAAGACTCCCTAGCAGTTTTACTATACTGGTGAACTTGTAGAGGCATCAGTCAACTCTTAAGAATTACTCAGGTCAGAGATCATGGACCCTCCTCTGCAGCCGGGAGAGGTCGTATCCTGTCCAAGATGGACGTGTAGTCGAGTGCAGCTGTGGCACACACTGAGCAGGAAAGGCTGGAACCGGTCTCGTTGTGTGAGCGTACAACATGCCACAAAGTTGACTTTGTCTGCTTGGGTTGAATGAGAAATGAAGTGCATACAAACGTCGGAAAAATGTTAAAGTGCCTGCATGCGCCATCTCACCAAGTGCAAATCACACTGGAATAAACTTCAACATCCTCCATAGAATTCACACCAACTCCCATGGCTGTGGTTGAGTGTAAGCAGAGTGGGCTGCTCCATACAAACACAAACACACAGGTCTTTCATAGAGAGAGCTGAGGTGCATACATATGCCATCTAGTGATTGTGGTTGAGTGTGAGCAGAGTAGACTGCTCCATTCACACACACACACACACACACACACATAAGTCTTTCATTTATCTATATGTAATTATCTTTATTATTAATTCACTGAGCCCCTTTATCAGTGTCTCTGTGTGTGAGTGTCTGCGCACTGGGTCAACACTGAGTTTGTTCCTGGGGTCCCCGTAGTAGCATAAACAAATCACCATCTTCGGACGGTCTAAATCTTTTAGTCCTCGTGGCCACTGCAAATTTCCCTGTACCCTGAACATGTAACAAAAAAGTGTCCCACCACCATATAACAGAATGCAGTGGGACATCTGGCATCTAATTTGTTGCTGCTAGGGAATGACAAATGTGAGAATTTTCTGGTAAGGCAAAAAAAAGTGTCAAGATCGGGTAATTCTACTCCATAATGATGGTACTAAAGAGTGACAATGACGTGTTCTATTTTGATTGGCATGCCCAGGCAAGAATTTCACTGTATTCTGTACATGGGACAATAATAACCCTATTAAGGTATAAAGGTTATTTGTTTAACCCTGATGACGTTTGACAGTTCATAGCAGCCTCAGGACATAAATCTGATCTGATGGCTACGTGAACAATTCAAGACGATCTCAATGTGACAAAGAAGCTGAGCGTAAGGCTGTACTCCTAGATTGAGCCACATACCCAGATGTGAGGTGGCACAAACCATAATGGAGATGTCCAAGCAGATCACACGTGTGCAGGTTAAGCAGACTGGACTACAATGTGAAATCAACGCTCCCTCCCTGTGATCTGAAACCTGTCACTATATCTCTGTACATCCACAAAGGATTCTGGGTCAAGTGGGCCTACAGAATCCTGGGAGCTAAACACACACCACATTTTGGATTCCTGCCTTAAAAGTTCAACTGCTTGAGACAAACAGGAAGTATGAAGTGTGAAGTTGTGCTGGACGTACATAACACCTGACAAGACAGACCAGACAGGGCCATGTAAACACAATAAGCTAAGAACACAGCACTGGCCATCGAGATCCTGGTTCATGCTGCTCATCTTGTATTGAAATCAATCAAATCAGTAAATCAATTGATCATTCAATCCCAAAACACCTTCATGTAATGGCCTATCAGGCCTTTAGATCAGCTGAGGCTGCTTGTCTTTGCATTCCCAAGATAACAGCAGCAGGCAGGCGGCTCCATTCATCTTCTACGAGCCTCGGCTGTGGAGCTCTCCCCCTAAGAGTCAGTCCACAGTTTGTTGAAATCAGCTTAACACCTACTTTTATCAAAATGCTTTTAGTGCAATAAACAGCTTTTAACTGCATCTTATTTGTCAGCTTGGACTGTTTTGTACGTCTCATATGGCATATTGATTTATATTCTTTTTATCTACTTGTTTCTTCCCTTTTTAGGTGTGACTTAGTTCTGAGAAACTGGACTGACAAACCACTAGGCTACCAATTCAACAGCAACCTCTGACTCTTTGAGTTTACCCAGAGCACCAGCTTGGAGTCAAGGGACAAAAAATATATGGTCACTCGCTAAAGTGTTTTAGGGGGAAGACTTTCAGGGATGCATCGAGGAATAATTTGGGAGTGACACAGTGATGTACCTGTGTGTCTGTCTGTTCAGCCTCAGCCAAGACCAACAAAACCTGGGAGAAGACCACAAACTGCACCTCCCAGTCCTCCTTCAGAAGGATCCACAAACAGGACGTGGTCGTCATTTGGAGGACATCACAGAGCAAGGACCTCACTGATGTACTATAAATGAACAATTGGAATCCTTCAGCTGGCTGGCTAATTAATGGGGGGCTCAGTCTGAGAGCCCAAACCTCTTTGACTCTCCAGTGTTCTGCTTTTACAGTAAAAACAACTTTACCAGCCTGGCCTGGCACTTTTATTTATATATATATATTAGCTGTGTAGCCTGTAAAGCTTCTTAGCCTACAAAATGTGCACAGATATAAACATATAATGTCTGTCTCTCTCTCAGCACTTCACCATCTAACAGCTAATGTGTGGTGAGCATACAGTGCATCCAGGAAGTATCCACAGCACATCACTTTTTCCACATTTTCATATGTCACAGCTTTATTCCAAAATGGATTAAATTCATTTTTTTCCTCAGAATTCTAAACACAACACCTCATAATGACAACGTGAAAAAAGTTTACTTGAAATTTTTGCAAATTTATTAAAAATAAACAAACTGAGAAATCCCATGTCCATAAGTATTCACAGCCTTTGCTCAATACTTTGTCGACGCACCTTTGGCAGCAATTCCAGCCTCAAGTCTTTTTGAACATGATGCCACAAGCTTAGGGTCGTTGTCCTGATGAAAGATGAACCGTCGCCCCAGTCTGAGGTCAGGAGCGCTCTGGAGCAGGTTTTCATCCAGGATGTCTCTGTACATTGCTGCAGTCATCTTTCCCTTTATCCTGACTAGTCTCCCAGTTCTTGATGCTGCCACCACCATGCCTCACTGTAGGGATGGTATTGGCCTGGTGATGAGCAGTGCCTGGTTTCCTCCAAACGAGACACCTGGCATTCAAACCAAAGAGTTCAATCTTTGTCTCATCAGACCAGAGAATTTTGTTTCTCATGGTCTGAGAGTCCTTCAGGTGCCTTTTGGCAAACTCCAGGCGGGCTGCCATGTGCCTTTAGCTAAGGAGTGGCTTCCGTCTGGCCACTCTACCATACAGGCCTGATTGGTGGATTGCTGCAGAGGTGGTTGTCCTTCTGGAAGGTTCTCCTCTCTCCACAGAGGACCTCTGGAGCTCTGACAGAGTGACCATCGGGTTCTTGGTCACCTCCCTGACTAAGACCCTTCTCCCCCGATCGCTCAGTTTAGATGGCCGACCAGCTCTAGGAAGAGTCCTGGTGGTTTTGAACTTCTTCCACTTATAGATGATGGAGGCCACTGTGCTCATTGGGACCTTCAAAGCAGCAGAAAATTTTCTGTAACCTTCCCCAGATTTGTGCCTCGAGACAATCCTGTCTGAGGTCTACAGACAATTCCTTTGACTTCATGCTTGGTTTGTGCTCTGACATGAACTGTCAACTGTGGGACCTTCTATAGACAGGTGTGTGTCTATCCAAATCATGTCCAGTCAACTGAATTGACCACTGGTGGACTCCAATTAAACATCTCAAGGATGATCAGGGGAAACAGGATGCACCTGAGCTCAATTTGGAGCTTCATGGCAAAGGCTGTGAATACTTATGTACATGGGATTTCTCAATTTATTTATTCTTAATAAATTTACACAAATCTCAAGTAAACTTTTATCATGTTGTCATTATGGGGTGTTATGTGTAGAATTCTGAGGAAAAAAATGAATTTAATCCATTTTGGAATAAGGCTGTGACATATGAAAATGTGGAAAAAGTGATGAAGCGCTGGGAATACTTTCCGAATGCACTGTACTAGGCCAAAAATGGCTGCCATCACATCATCCAGGTTGATGCTGCACATAAATGGTGGCTGAACTGGCTCAACACTCACTGAAGTGCTTTGAGTAGTGAGAAAAGTGCTAAATAAATGTAAAGAATTATTATTATTATTATTATTACTTCTGCAGAATGGAAGATGGACAGCCACTCCATCTCTGACATCACTGACAACACTCCCTTCCTGCCACTTGAAGTCATATCTTGATTCAGTTCCTATTTAGAACTCCAGTCTGAAAAGACCACTGCACATGTACTACGTGTTGTCTTGTTTTCTTTTTCTTCATTTGGTTATATGGGGTCACCAAGGTGGTCCCCCAATTCTTAATTGTTGATTGTCTCCTATACAGTATATACACTTCGCTCACCAACCCCTGTGGCCTTTGCGTCTCTGCTGCTCGTGTTGTGAAGAGGGGGGCTGAATGCACCCCAAGGACATGCAGTCACTCCTCTAAAACCCCCTCTTAAACGGTGATACAATGGGAATCAAATACAGTTATTTTTTTTAAACCTCCTCTTTGCTCGATCACCTGCTGGCTTGCTGCTGCTGCTGCCGTGCCATGTGATCTGCATCTCATGTGGCACTTCAAACATTTAAAAGCCTGTACAGCAGCTGTCCTACTCTTTGTCTTGTACTTCCAGCCCCGGGCGTGGTTAAAAGTCTTGGCACAAAGTCTAGTCTCGCGTGAGTTCTTGAAATTTTACAGTATAGAATTTAAAAACAGAATAAGAATATGAAAATCTAATAATATCACATTAAAGTTTGATAAATTCTGAAAAGAATGATACCAAACGGGCAGCACGGTGGTGCAGTGGTAGCGCTGCTGCCTCGCAGTTAGGAGACCCGGGTTCAATTCCCGGGTCCTCCCTCGTGGAGTTTGCATGTTCTCCCGTGTCTCGTGGGATTCCTCCGGGCGCTCCGGTTTCCTCCCACAATCCAAAGACATGCAGGTTAGGTGGATTGGTGATTCTAAATTGGCCCTAGTGTGTGCTTGGTGTTTGGGTGTGTTTGTGTGTGTCCTGCGGTGGGTTGGCACCCTGCCCAGGATTGGTTCCTGCCTTGTGCCCTGTGTTGGCTGGGATTGGCTCCAGCAGACCCCTGTGACCCTGTATTCGGATTCAGCGGGTTAGAAAATGGATGGATGGATGATACCAAACATATACTGTATACAGTATGCAGATTTTCAAATAAGCCCGATTTAAAATGTGACAAAAAACATCACATAAAATCGTTGCACAAAATCATTGCACTTTTAGGCTTAGGATTTTATATAGAGAGAGAGAGTATATATATATATATATATTGGGTGTATAACATCTATAGGGTGGTCCAGATCTAATTATGCAATTTTCATTACACTATAACTTATTAAGTTTAGTACATAGAAAATCACCCGAAAAATCCCGGACCATTGAGAAGTGTGCGAACTGACAACATCGTCTTTGCACCGAACTGGAATCATCTAGACGATTTGGATCTAAATAATTAGGTCTGGACTACCCTGTATATATAAAATATATAACTTTAGGTGCTTTTCCACCACAAGGATTTTGTTTTTTCAGAAAGCACTGTAAGATGTAGGCCCTGGGCAATTTGTGGCTCCTGATACATTTTGTGTTCTGCAACTGAATTTTTTTTTTCAAAATATGTGACATGCAAAGAAGAGAGATATGGTGCAAAGTAGGACATTTATTGCTCTAACGCACTCTGGACTTCACAAGGGAGATTATTGCTTCGATGTGATGAACAGTGCGGCACACAACACAGGCGACTATGAGGAGTGGTGTGGTGAGAAGTCCGGTGCTCCATCTTCACCTAACTCTCCAAGGTCCAAACTACTAACAGATTTGTAACATGGTTCCACTGCTTGTGGTCTACTAATCAGCACGATTCACCAGCCAAGCCCCATGTGCAATAGGTCTTGGTTGAAAGAAAAATACATACCCTGGAGCAGGAGCTAAAAGAAGTACCAGGAACCATCTACCAGGAGCTACAAATATTCCTGTAGTAGGAATGTTACAAAAGTTCCTGATTTTCGAAAAACTCCAAAGTACCCAGCAGGCCTTCCACCCTTTACCATCTCTCTGTAGTGCACTATTTTACAGTATAAGGGGTGAGAAAAAGTACGTTTACAGTTGCAAGTACACAAAACACAAAGTTTATTCTTGCATTATCATTTATTTATTAGTCATTTTTTGTATTTGTATCTGTATATTTGTAATTGTATTTTTGTCTTTTTCTTAACATTAAAGTGTTCTTGAGTGTAGCAATCAATCCATATGAACAACTGTGAATCAACTTTTGCCCCCTTGTGTGTGTGTATATATATATATATATATGTGTGTGTGTGTGTGTATGTGACACAGTACCTGCCAAATAATACAAAGAGTACATGACACACACACACACACATATATATATTGTGGACTATGCCTGGCTGTTTATCCTGGTCAAGACCCCCAAGCCGCTAGATGGAGCCCTCCCTGCAATGTGGAGATGCCCCAAATTCCAGCAGGGCATCATGGACTTTGGAGTTGTAGTGCACAGCCCTGCTGGATAATGTCGGGGCCGCCAGGGGTCGCTCCAGGGAGAACCAGGGACTGCTGCCCAACGCCCAGGGAGTACTTCCAAGTCACATGAGCGGAAGGGATGATGTACTTCCGGGGTGAAAAAAAGGACTTTTATCTGACCCGGAAGTGATAAGGAATTATGGACTGAAGGATGAGAAACACTTCCGGGTCAGGAACTATAAAAGGACTATGGGAGCTCCCAGACGGCGAACTGAGCTGGGTGGTAGGAGGGCAACGCGTCTGGGAGTCGGAGGATTGGTTATTGTATTTGTGATTGGTTGGTTAATGAATAGTGTGGAGTGGAGGGTGCTTAGTGCACATTATTATAATAAAAATAATTATTATTGCACTTTTACCTGGTGTTTGGCGAGGTACCAAAGCCAAATACCACTGAGTCACTCATCATGAAATCTCCCGAACCAGGAGGACTTGGAACTTGAAATTTGGAATGTAGGTTACCCTTGGCCCATAGGTGCTCTCTAAGAAACGGTTTTAAAAATTGTGGTCCAAGCGCGTTCTGTCTGTATGTCTGTCCGCTTTTCATGAGAGAATTACTTAACGGATTTTGATCGGGTTGTTTTTCTAGAATTTGCTAAGTCTAAGTCCCAGAGTTCACTTGCGGTGCCGATGTATTTATGCAAATCCAGGAGAATGGCTGTGGGCCGAGGACAGGGGGGCGGGGCCTTCCTCATTCACTGGCCCGCCTCTGTTCAAGTCGCTCTACCTGTCGCCACGTGTTGGAGTGCACCTTGCCTCTGCTTAGCTAGCGACTGATACCTGTTTGTTCAGCAGCCATTATCATCTACAGATTGTTAAGGAGTCACGTTTGACGTTTTTGAGGGAGAGATCAGAGCTCCACGTGTTTTAGAGGGTAGGAGCTGATTGCCAGAGATATCACGGCCATGTGCTTTTCTCCCCACACGGGGAACACTTTCCCGTCAGAGCTGAACATGATCAGGTACAGTGCCAACGTCTATTGATTTTTAAAGTTTGTCCTGTTTCATTACTATGTGGGCGCAGCCACAGGGTACAGCTAGTATATATATATATATCTGTGTGTGTGTGTGTCTGTGTTGTGTACTCTTTATATTATTTGGCAAATTCTGTATATATATATATATATATATATATGTCAAGTATATACATGTACAAGTATACATAAATATATACATATATATTTTATTAAACAACAGTTTAATAAAATTTTATTATCACTATACAAAACAGCACAAAGAAAAGATACCAGTTGCAGAAATATCAAAAATAAAGCAGTAATGCAATATAAGGTGCGCTGACACAGTACAGCAGGCAAAGAACACTAAACAAAGCCATGACAAAAAAACAAAGCGACAAATAAATATGCAACAGTTTTAAATGAAAAATATAAACATACAAAGTGCACCAGACAAAACACCGGGACTGAGCTGCACGACAGAAAATCAGTGGTGCAGGTGCTTACACGCTGGAGGCTTTGTCAAAATGGCTGCGTGCGCACTAGCAGTTGAATGGCTCAGGGGTAAATGCGATATCGACTGCTCAGTGGCGGGGGGGAAAGCCGTTTGAGGGGTGTGTGGGGTCTGAGACAATGGCAAGTGCTTTCGTCAAACGTCTCTCGTTATAAACATCCTATATGTGTGCGAGCCTGGCTCTGATGGTGGATGTGCCCGTTTTACACACCTACTGCTGGGTCTCTCAGTCTACCAAGGTGCAGTGGCCACACCAGACTATGATGCAGTGAGTCAGTAAAATCTTTACATTGCAGATGTGAGAAGAATGGGGCACAAAAATGACTATTTAAATAATAAAATGCATTTTTACATTGTGCTTTTTGCAGCATTCTGGCCCAAAACACAGCACTGATTATTAAATATAACCATCAGAAATTATCCATCCATCCATCTATTATCCAACCCGCTATATCCTAATTATAGGGTCACGGGGGTCTGCTGGAGCCAATCCCTGCCAACACAGGGCGCAAGGCAGGAAACAAACCCCGGGCAGGGCACCAGCCCACCGCAGGGCACACCCACACACCAAGCACACACTAGGGACCATTTTGGATCACCAATAACATCCATCAACTTCTAAATCCAGCAGTCGTAGGGTGCTGGAGCAGATCTTAGGGTGAATGAAGGTTGGAACAAACTTGATATGGAAAAGCCAGCCTACTGCAGGACACACACACACACACACCAGCACTTACTGACAAGCCCAGTTTAGAGACCCCAATTCACTCAACCATCATGTCTTTGGAATGTGAAAGGAAAGCTGGAGCATCCGCAGATGAAACCCATCCAGGTACAAGAAGTAGAACATGGGACTCAAATCCAGTCATCTGGAGCTGCTCTCGTCCATAGAGCTCACGTGAAAAGACAAATGTCTAAATGTCAAATATTCTGTAACACACACACATGATCACCGTCTGGGGCGTCACTTAGTTAACCGGCACTTCAAACAGCGCTGTGGGCAGTCAAGCACAAAGGGCGCACTGAGCCCCTCAGCCATAGGGCGGCGACAGTCGCTTTGGTTCCCTACTTTGGATTATTGTAAGTATCTGTTTTTAATTTTCTGGCTTTTGGACCCTCTGCTCTTGTTTAAGGATTTGCTTTTGAATTTCACACTTTGAAATTTTGTTGTTTTTCAGTTGCCTCATTTTGAGGCAGCTTGCTATATTCTGATTATTTTTTGCCTCTTATATAAAAAAGAAGATTTGGGTCCAGTGTTGTTCCAGTTCTCCTTTTGTCTTTTCGAGTTTTTCTTTTCTGGAATGCGACCAGCCCTTCTTTGGTTGGATCTGTGTAGGCCTGAAAGCCCGTTTCTAGAGTTTGGGGTGAGGCTCATGTTGATAATAGGCCCACATTTGAAAATGACATTGTTTAAAAATTTTTCCATCCACTTTTGTGCTTTCGCATTGTTTTCTAAAACTTTATCATCTACAATGAAGCATTAAAAACACATACATCTTTCTTACTGAGCAGGCACAGTTTGCTAGCCCTAGAAGACCATTAAAAAAAAAATGAATTAAAGGAGTCAGGAGATGAAGTGAAATCAAAAATATGATACCAGAGAAACAAAACCAATCTTTTGTCAAGCAAGAAACGTTAAGTAAAAATCAAAAATCATAAGCCAGAACACCGTTAAGAGAATTTAAACAGAGAATTTCACACCAAATGTTGAATCCGCTAAGCAAGACATGCCTATGAAGACTTTTTATCTGGTGATACTAATGATGTTACGTGTTGCGCATGCCCAGGGAATTCTGGGAAAATCACCTTCGGCAATAGCAAATGTGAATGTCACAAAAGAGCAGCACCCGTAAAAATCCAAAAAGGTGTTGCTAGGGTGATGATAGAAAACGAAACATTTCTCAGGAATATTTATAAAAAAAAAAAAAAAAAAATACCAAAATTGAATTTCTTGAGTTTAAAAGCCCCAGTGTACCTGCACAGAAGTCCAAAAACCTCCCCTGAGAAGGCACAAAAATAATAAAATATGCCAATCATAACAAAGAGCACCGACAAATCCGAATTAAAGTGAAACCAGACTTGTTTGTGAGGACAGATGATAAAGTATAACTGCTTTTTAAAGGTTACAAATGAGTACAAGATTGCCAAATCCTTGGGAAATGAAGACTGGGATTCCTGCCAAAACAGAAACAGAAAAATTGGAGAATTTCAAGGTGCAGGATGCATCAGCTGATGCACGCAAGTTGAAAAATGACATCCTGACTAGACCCGGGACAAAACACTTCATCTACGATACAATTCGTATTGCCATTTTAAAGTCACCGTCTCAATCCACGGCACTAATTTCCTTCATAATTTTAAACACTTCAGTCAGGTCACCTCTTAATCTTCTTTTGCTTAAACTGTAAAGGCTCAGCTCTTTTAATCTTTCCTCGTCACTCATCCCCTGTAGCCCTGAATCAGCCCAGTCACTCTTTTCTGGACCTTCTCTAGTGCTGTTATGTATTTATGGAGACCCAAACTGTACACAGGTCTTCAGATGAGGCCTCACCAGTGTGTTATAAAGCCTGAGCAGAACCTCCTGTGACTCGTACTCCACACGTCAAGGCGCTATATAACCTGACATTCTGTTAGCCTTCTTAATGACTTATGAACACTGTCTGGAAGTTGATAGCTTAGAGTCCACCACGACTCCTAAGTCCTTCTCCTAAGGCGGACTCTCGGTTTTCAGACCTCCCATTGTGTATTCACGCCTAACAAGACCTAAACTTAATGCAAGTGTTAATCTCAACTCTTTGAATCTTTCTTCATAACTCATCCTAGTTGCTCTTCTCTGGACCTTCTCTTGTGCTGCTATGTATTTATGGAGACCAAAACTGTACACAGGACTCCAGATGAGGCCTCACCAGTGTGCTATAAAGCTGGAGCAGAACCTCCTGTGACTCGTACTCCACACGTCAAGGCGCTATATAACCTGACAGTCTGTTAGCCTCCTTAATGGCTTCTGAACACTGTCTGGAAGTCGATAGCTTAGAGTCCACTCTGATACCTAAATCCTTCTCATGAGATGTACTTTTGATTTTCAGACCTCACATTTTTACTTCCTATGCGTAATTCTTTACATTTACTGACATTAAGTTTCGTCTGCTGTCCAAGTCCTTCTGTGATGATATAACAGATTCCAAATTATCTGCTAATCCACCTCTCTTGGTATCATCTGCACACTTAACCTGCTTGTTATTTATATTCCCATCCAAATCATTTTTATTTATTACAAATAGCAGCAGCTCCAGCACTGCCCCCTACTGGTCACCACTCTTAACATCAGTCAATTCTGATTACCATCACTTTTTGCTTCCTGCGTCACACCCTGAACTGCCACTTCTTTTAGTTTGATGCCCACCCTCTGTGACTCCTTATCAAATGCTTTCTCAAAGTCCAGATAAATAATATCATGTACTCCACTTTGATCGTATCCTTTTCAAAAAGTGTCTGCGTGACTCTTGAAGGAAACAAAACAAAGCTGAAAATGAAGTTTCAATATGTGGTTATTTAAAAAGAAACTGTGAGAAAAATATTAGAGATGTGTGTGTGTGTGTGTGTGTGTGTGTGTGTGAGAGTTGCCGTCCCTAAGAAGGACACGGTCTGTCAAAGTCAGACATGCTGTGCCTGTCTGGTGATGGCTTCTGTCTCAGAATCCCACTTTCAGTACAGTACGATATCAGCAGGATTTCCGCCATCAAATAAATGACACAAAGCAAACATTCAACAACAGCTTTAAGCTCTCTGCCAGCAGGAGACGGCTCAACTCCTTCAGGAGATTCCCCCATACTGTACTCTGTACTCCACTTTACTCGTACGTTCCGGGCTCCTCCTTCACCATCACCCTACCACCATGTCGACTGGCTGGTGCCAACGGGCTGCCTGCCGCACTCCTAATGCTCCACCAGGGGTGATGGATTTCTGAAGGATTCAAACGGCAGGCACAGAGATAAGTCAATGAATCCTGACTGCCCTGTCATGGACCTCAAGAAGACAAAAGAAGGACATACTCTCCAGGATTTCTTTATCTCTACTTATTATTAAAAAATTTCAAGCAACTAGAGCACAGTTCATTGCACTTCTGCTGTGACGCTAATGCCAAGCATCCAACGGCACCAAATGTGCCAAGAACTTCAAAGACAAATGCTGGCAACTGAAGCATCTTGAGCCTTGAAGCGATTTTTTAAAATTTTTTTATTTTGTCCTTGGGAAGGGAAGTTCACAATCCCGAGGCATTCCTGCACCGCAAGACTATATTGAAGATACCAGAACACCCCAAAGCTTGGCAGCAACTTGCGGCAGGACTTGGCAATAGGCATGCATTAGCTGGGTACACAGACTGGCAGCAATTTAGTGTAAGAAATCTGAACGTCGATGGTAATGATGGACACTTTTAAAGTATTGCTATTTAAAGAAGCGATTTTTACATTGCCAAGTAGACACAATATCAATCCACACAAACAAACAAAGACGACAGCAACGTACACTTGAAACAGAAAAGCTTAGCAAAAAAGCACTGGCAAGCAGGCAAAGGCCACTGGCACCTATTTGGTCAATCCATCATCCGCACTCCCCCAGCGAGGTCACTCATTGTAAATTAATGGAGGACAGTCACATTTTACTATCTTTAGATAATGCGATTTACTCTTTGATGTCGGAGCTTTGAAGAAGCTGAGGCATTAAAGAATTCAGTTGTTTCGGTATAAATCACCAGAAAACAGAGGATCGGAGATGTCAGTGGACTCATACGGAGTTGGTGGAAGAAGTCAACATCCCAAAAATCAACACGGCCATGCACGGCTTAGTGACGATTCATGGGATTCTGAGTTCTTCCACCATTTAATATTACTTGAAAATGGCTGCGTCTTTTCAGAGCGTACTTTTATCAAAGCCCCAGACAAAAAAAAGTACTGGTCCCTGTTACAAGATAGAAAACTGTGATGACTGCACTCTTTTAGAATGAACCTCAAAGGGTCTTGGATGTGCCTGAGCACACGAGTAGGTGCCATGATGAAGAGCCTTTCTGCCACAGTTAGTGCAGCCAGTCAAGACCGGGTGCTCGTGGGCACCAGACTGAGCCTTTCAGATTGGGTGACTAGAAATAAAGAAAGAGGTGCTTGCCCTGCATGTGCCATCTCCCAATATCAGAATGCAATGGAATACAGAAAGTCTGAATACTGCTTTACTCTGTCAGGCGCAGTATTGCCAATGTGGCTGATGTCTTTATCCAAGGCCGCTTCAGGATGCTGATTTATGGTAGGAGCACAGAAAGGTGCAATGACTCACTCAGGGTCAGAAAGTGATGGCAGAAGAAGGCAACCTTGGCATTTAAAGTCCAGGCCTTTAGCCACTCCACACCACAGAACAAATACACTGTATTAATGGACTTGAAATCGCAATTCCTGGTTTAGAAGGCCAATGCTTTGTCAATTAGAATTGTCAATGTGAATTTCCCCTTGGGATTAATAAAGTATCTATCTATTTATTGTGAACGTTACCCGGGCACAGACAGGCAGACATGTTGTTTTCCACCACCACACGTTTATTTACAAATATATACAAGTTCAAGTGCAACACAAACCCCCCCAAAGTCCTGGCCACACAATGGCTTCTTCAGACCGCCTCCACAATCTCTCTTCTCCTGCTTAGTCCTTCTTCCACCCGACTCCAGCCTCGAATGAAGGGAGGCGGCCCCTTTTATTATCACCCGGATGTGCTCCAGGTGGGTTCCGGCAACCTTCCACGGACACACCCCCGTGTGGCGGAAGTGCCGGATGCATCCCCGGAAGCACTCCGGGTGTCCCTGCTCCTCTTCCCCCCAGCAGTTCCTGGTGTGGCGGAAGTGCTGAGGTCCAGGGCTCCAAAGGCATGGGGGCACCCCTGGTGGCGACCACGGGCCCCTACAGGGTGGAGCTTCAAAGCTCTGTACCCGTGGCCCCCATAGGAACCAGGGTGGTCGCCCCCAGATGGTCTGGGGAAGGCGCAAGCCCTCCTCCGGTCCTCCTGGGCGTCCCGGCCGGGTCGCCACCCCAGCCACCTCTGACACTATCTATCTATCTATCTATCTATCTATCTATCTATCTATCTATCTATCTAATTAGGCCAAGGCATACATCCATGTATTTATAACGATAGATAACTAAGAACGATTGGTTGCAGCACAGAACTCATGCCATAATGTTATTTTGTGATTTGCAATATTGTAATGCCTGCCAAGCTTGGCATAAATTCAGTTGACTGAGCCTAAACCATGAACACATCTACCCATTTTGTCAATCTACATTTTTTAAATTCCAGGATGAAGGACAGTTAAAGTCTTTACCTGCGGCTTTGGTAGGGAGTGACCCAGGAATTGGATGCCTTATGGTAGTGGTAAGCAAATAGTACACTCAGACAAAATGGACGCCTGAGGAACATTTCTAAACTCATACAAGCAGTGACAGGCGATGGCAATCAAACCTCCTGCCAGCCAGTGTGTCACTTGTGAAGTCTTACTGTGTCCAGCAATCCATTTTGTTAACCTGCTCGTTTGATTAAATGGTTGTGAGGAGCCAGAGAGTATTCCCAGAGGACCATCAAGGATGGAACACCAGCCTGTCACTGGGCCCACTCCCACAAATGAAGTCAGCATTCACACCTTTGATCACCAGCCTGTCATGGAGCCCACTCAAACATATTCAGTCCACATTCACATCTTTGAGTGTCAGTCTCTTGTGGGTTCACATTTTTGGTATGAATGCCAGTGTTCAAGAGGACATCAACATCCACATCTTTGAATGCCAGTCTGCCACTCTGTCCACTCACACAAACTTGGCCAGTCTTCAATTGAACCCACTGACACACATCCTGCCAACATTCACATCTTTGTATCCAAATCTGTCTCTGGTCCCACTCAAAAGAATTCAGTCAAGATGCACACCTTTCTCAACGCCAGTCTATAATTGGGCCCAGTCAGCCAGACTTTACACATTCAGTTAACATTCAGACAATGGTACCCAGAGAAAACACACAAGTGCTGAGACCTCCACACAGGGAGTGGGCAGGCCAATCTCTTACAAGAAACATTCTGCCACCATGTGCCCACCCATCTCCTGTAAGGACTCATTTAGTTCAAAGAAGAATTTGGTGTCGGGTTAAAACCGCTAGAGTTTCTGCAAATGACAGACCAAAAGACATGCCAAGTGGCTATGCTAAAACAACAACTGAACTCGCAGGCAGGAGGTCTCAACAGAGCAGACTAGGCCACTGTCAAGCTTTCAAGTGATTTATGCTTTCCCTTCTTCGAGCTAATGTGCCCCTTTAAGTGGACAGGCGTTGTTGGGCTGAATGACCTGTTCTCGTCTAGATGATGTTCTTTACAACGACAATTTCCCTAATGAAGCCACGACACAACATCCACAACTAGAATGCCCCCTTTGTCAAGGCTGCCAGCACCCACACCACATGGAAAACACAGACCCTGCGCAGATTTGGTGGTCTAATAGAGTAGAAGGACTGTCTGTTACCATTCGATGCTGGGCGGAGACCATGCTTTCCCAATCAGAGTCTGAATGAACGTTGGTGACGACGCTTTGAAGCTCCTCAGAGTGAGGTTTGTTGTGCAGCAAGTTGTGTAGAGGCAACATAGACGTCAGGTGCTGATCGCTGCTCTCCTCCTTGTCCCATGACAGTCGTTCTTGAGTTACGCTTTCCTCTCCATCGGCTGAAGGAGCAAATGGAGAGGTGGCTTGTTTGGAAGACATTCTTCTGTGAAGGGAAAAAAACAAAGAAAACAGAAGTCCATGAGGAGAGGAGTCATGTGACATGAACAGTGCAACGGCAGACCACCAGGTAGCTTGGAAGGACGCTGACCGATTACTGATAGGTGGCACAGGAGCTGATAAAGACCCTTCATGAGAGAGTTCGACTTTGGTCGGCCCCATTTGCAGTAAAATAAATATATATATATATATATATATATATATATATATATATATATATATATATATATATATATATATATATATACTAGCGACTGGGAGCCCGATTCTACGTTTGTGAAATCCATACTTTCTCTGCAAAGAATTCTTTGTTTTTTTAAGTCCTTGAAATGATTTTGTTATCATGGCACTGATTTGTGCTTAAAATAGACCTTTTCGGCCGATGTAATGAAGAGCTGCCTGTTTAAACGGGGCTGCGAGACGTGAACTCGGCTCTTCAGCGCACATCATTTGATTTTTTGCAGAAAACAAATTTTCAAAACAAACCGTATTTTACGACTCTAATCAGTGTCGGAGTAATAACAATACAAGTCAGAAGGACAGATGCCAAAACCGAACTGCCCAAAGATAGATTTCGACGGACCAAGCAAATGGCGATACGTTCTAAATTACTTATAGTTTCCGGAGCTGTCGAAGGGTTTAAGTCAGTCGACGATGTTAGTCCTGGAAAGTACGCCCCACCAAACCAACGTTCCAAAAACCAACCGAATTTACTGTAATCTGCTCGATCCAACACCGACTTACTATTCTCGGCCGTCCAGCGGCATCACTGTAGCGTTCGAACATTCTTAGCCAATCATGCAATACTGCGGCCGCGTTTGCCACGTTATGCTCTACCTACAGAGGCAGAGTCCCATTAGAGCATTAGAACAATCTAGACGAGAACAGGCCATTCAGCCCAACAAAGCTCGCCAGTCCTATCCACTTGTTTCCTCCAAGAAAACATCAAGTCGAGTTTTGAAAGTCCCGAACATCTTACTGTCTACCACACTACTTGGTCTCTTATTCCAAGTGTCTATCATTCTTTGTGTAAAGAAAAACTTCCTAATGTTAGTTGGAAACTTAAGGGTAAATTTCGCACAGTGTCCCCGTGTTCTTGATGAGCTCATTTTAAAATACAAGTCTCGATCCACTGGACTAATGCTTAAACTGTAAAGGCTCAGCTCTTTTAATCTTTCCTCATAATTCAACCCCTGTAGCCCTGGAATCAGCCTAGTCGCTCTTCTCTGGACCTTTTCTTGGATGGTTCTAACTTGTATTGAGTCGAGGTATTGACGCCAACACCATACATACGGATAGTATCAAATTATATATAAGGATATACCTTTTCATAAAGCTATTGTAATAATCATAAGCTGCATGTCTTTTTCTACACAAATAATGGTAAACTTACTGTTGCCCACCCCTGTATATACGGACACATCCATCCATCCATCCATTTTCCAACCCGCTGAATCCGAACACAGGGTCACAGGGGTCTACAGGGCAGGAATCCAATCCCGGGCAGGGTGCCAACCCACTGCAGGACACACACACACACACACACACACACACACACCCACACACCAAGCACACACTAGGGCCAATTTAGGATCGCCAATCCACCTAACCTGCATGTCTTTGGACTGTGGGAGGAAACCCACGCAGACACGGGGAGAACATGCAGACTCCACGCAAGGAGGACCCGGGAAGCGAACCCGGGTCTCCTAACTGTGAGGCTATGCGGATACAGTATATTCAAATTACCAGAAAGGAACATTATTATTATTATTATATTATTATACTCTCACTGGCCACTTCATTAATTAAGCACACCTGATCAGCTGCTTGTTAACATCTAATCGGCCAATCACATGGCATGTAGACGTCGTCAACACGACCTGCTGAAGTTCAAACCGAGCATCAAAATGGGGCAGAAAGGGGACTGAAGTGACTTTGAACGTGACACGGTTGGTGGTGCCAGTTGGGCTGCTCTGAGCATTTCAGAAACTGCTGATCTGCTGGGGTTTTCACACACACAGCCACCTCTAGGATTTACAGAGAAGGGTCTGACAAAAGGGAAAATATCCAGTGAGCGGCAGTTCTCTGGGTGAAAATGCCTGGTTGATGCCAGTGGTCAAAGGAGAATGGCCAAACTGGTTTGAGCTCAGAGGAAGGCAACTGTAACTTAAATAAGCACTCGTTACCACCGAGGTATGCAGACGAGCAGCTCTCAAAGGACAACATGTCGAACCTTGAAGTAGATGGGCTACAGCAGCAGGAGACCACACCGGGTGACACTCCTGTTTGCTGCAATTAGCACTGGATCACCAAAACTGGACAATAGAAGACTGGAATAACGTTGCCTAGTCTGATGAATCTCGATTCCTGCTGCAACACACAGAAGGTTTGGTCAGAACTGGACATCAACAACATGAAAGCAGGGATCCATCCTGCCTTGTATCAACAGTTCAGGCTGGTTGTGCTGCTGGTGGTGTGATGGTGTCTGTGATATTTTCTTGGCACACTTTGGCCCCCTTACTACCAACTCAGCATTATTTAAATGCCACAGCCTACCACAGCCTAGCTGCTGACCATATCCATCCCTTTGTGACTGCAGTGTCCCCCATCTTCTGATGGTCACTTCCAGGATGATAACCTGCCATGTCACAAAGCTCAGATCATCTCAGACTGCTTTCTTGAACATGACTGGTCTCAAATGGACTCCACAGTCCCCAGATCTCAAACCAGTAGAGCACTTTTTGGGAGGTGTAGAAAGGGAGATTCACATCATGGATGTGGAGCCGACAGACAAATCTACAGCAACTGCATGATACTATCATGTCGATATGGACCAGAATCCCTGAAGAATGTTTCCAGCACCTTGCTGAATGTACGCCATGAAGAATTACAGCAGCAATGAAGACAAAAGGGGGTCCAACCGGGTACTAGGAAGGTGTACCTAATAAAGTGGCCGCTGAGTCAAAGTATTTTAAAGTATTTGATTCTTCTAGTGGGCGGCACAATGGCACTGCTGCCTCGCAGTTAGGAGACCCGTCTGGGTTCGCTTCCCGGGTCCTCCCTGCGTGGAGTTTGCATGTTCTCCCCGTGTGTGTCTGGGTTTCCTCGACAGGCCAAAGAGATGCAGGTGAGGTGGACTGGCGATTCTAAATTGTCCCTAGTGTGTGCTTGGTGTGTTTGTGTGTGTCCTGTGGTGGGATGGCACCCTGCCCGGGATTGGTTCCTGCCTTGTGACCTGTGTTGGCTGGGATTGGCTCCAGCAGACCCCCGTGACCCTGTAGTTAGGATATAGCGGGTTGGAAAATGGATGGATGGATGATTCTTCTAGTCTGATACTGTTTATCAATTCTTTTGATATTAATAAAACAGAAAGGTTTTAAAGGTCATTTCTTTATTTTTCAGTTATTGTTTAATAGAATTCCTTTCTCATGGCCTGGACTAAGTGGTGATGTACCTGAGGGTTTTTGGCAGTTTTTAATTTTTTTTTCCCCTAAATAGTTTCTAATTTGTTTTCACCTTCTTTGTATGGGATACATTTTAAAAATAAAGGTGCGAAAAGTTCCACCATGTTTGATTTTGGTTTCATTTTTTTTGTTACCTCACAAAAACCTGCCATTTTAAGAGGAGTGTGTGCCTGAAATCGGAATTTTAGTCCATCAGTAGCAATTCTGCAGACTCCGAGGCCCAGCTGGCTGCTCGGCTCAGTCCGTGGAGGCTGCGGCGGCTGCCCGTTTTGATGTTAATTAGGCCTCCGTATTAATAAAATATGCCATTATTTGCCCGTTTCAGCCTTTAATGAGTCAATCCAGAGACGCACAACAGGATTGATTTACCTTTTGAAGGAATTTAACCCTCATGACTAAGCTCTTCTGATCTGTCTTTTTACAAGCTGTCTCTTTTGTTTCTTTTAAAATAAGAGTCTCGTTTCTTGAATCAGTAGCTCGCTAATGACCACAAAAGCAAGAGAAGCGACAATGAAGTCGCCGCTCCTGTCATTTGCACCCGTGTCTGCTCTTTGTTGATGCAAACCATCAAAAATCAACCCTGCTGCCGATTCAACTGCAGATGTGATGAACTGCCCTGCTCTTACTCTCTTTTTACAGCCAGGGAGACAATTCAATCGGAAATTTTTAATTTTTTTTTCTATTGATTTCAATTTTAAAAAAAGAGTCTGTTTTTCATTTTCTGCTCTTTCTGTCCAGCTTTTACAGCTTGAACTCAAAATGGTATTGGAATAATGAGAACTGGAAAAAATAAAAGGAGACACGGGCACTAAATGCTAAAGAGACATAACATTTTCAGCAGAGAAATCATTAACTGCTTACATAACTTCAGGCATAAATGATTAACTGCTCAAATAACAAAGGCATTTCAAGAATTATAAGGCAGAACTGGAAAATGCAGTTTTATATATATTCCATCCATCCATCCATCCATTTTCCAACCCGCTGAATCCGAACACAGGGTCACGGGAGTCTGCTGGAGCCAATCCCAGCCAACACAGGGCACAAGGCAGGAACCAATCCTGGGCAGGGTGCCAACCCACCCTGAAAGCAGGGACCCATCCTGCCTTGTATCAACAGTTCAGGCTGGTTGTGCTGCTGGTGGTGCGATGGTGTCTGTGATATTTTCTTGGCACACTTTGGCCCCCTTACTACCAACTCAGCATTATTTAAATGCCACAGCCTACCACAGCCTAGCTGCTGACCATATCCATCCCTTTGTGACTGCAGTGTCCCCCATCTTCTGATGGTCACTTCCAGGACGATAACCTGCTATGTCACAAAGCTCAGATCATCTCAGACTGCTTTCTTGAACATGACTGGTCTCAAATGGACTCCACAGTACCCAGATCTCAAAACAGTAGAGCACTTTTGGGAGGTGTAGAAAGGGAGATTCATATCATGGATGTGGAGCCGACAGACAAATCTACAGCAACTGCATGATACTATCATGTCGATATGGACCAGAATCCCTCAAGAATGTTTCCAGCACCTTGCTGAATGTACGCCATGAAGAATTACAGCAGCAATGAAGACAAAAGGGGGTCCAACCGGGCACTAGGAAGGTGTACCTAATAAAGTGGCCACTGAGTCGAAGTATTTTAAAGTATTTGATTCTTCTAGTGGGCGGCACAATGGCACTGCTGCTGCCTTGTGGAGGACTTTTTCTTGTGGTGCAGGGACAACGACCTGCAAGAAAAACATCAGCAAGAAAAACCAGCTGGTGGAGGACGTCCGGAGTGCCAAGGAGCCATTCAGGGTCAGCAGTGGTGCAGAGCTATAAGGACCACCATACTGGACTGGTCTGTCAACACAGTGGCGCGGGACAACAATGGCCAGAGCTGTCTGGACTTGCTAAGGAGATTCGGGTCTCTTGATGTGTGCAGTAAGCTGCTGGAAATGTTCTACCAGTCCATAGTAGCCAGTGTGGCGTTCAATGCTGTGGTCTCCTGGGGAAGCAACTTGAGCTCAAAAGAAGCACAATGTCTGAAGAAACTTATCAGGACATCACAGTGACACACTGGATTTTGAGGAAGAGGATGGTGGCAGACTTGGAAGCCATCAATAGTGAAATAGGCAAAAATACCAAAGATTTTGAAGCATAAATTACGATAAAAACATGAAATAAATGGAACCCAGCACTTATCACACCCAACACCTGACCATCTTTGCCTACTGTAAAGTCATCCACGACTTCCTTATTTGATCTCTGTCCAGCAGCCATGTGGGTGGCGCAAGTGACAGGAAGACCACCAAAGTGATCCTCTGTCATGGTGGACCTTAGGGAGGTCCTATTGAGCTTGAGCTGCTCTGCCCTGCTAACTGTCTCTGAGGTTATGAACGGCAGTCTGCCGTTCATGAATGGATGTCAGCAGCTCAAGGGATGTCCTGTTCTGAGACGGCCAGATCTTCAGCTCCCGTGCAAGCGGACCGCCATGTACGTTAGATCCGTTATGTACCACCATCGAGTGACTCCCTATCCCTCTGCCCTATCAATTAAAGGTCATGTCCGGCTAAAGACTAAACCAGCTCAACATGGTTTTCATTACTTATTTGATTTCGTTTATTGACTGATCTGTTTAGTTGTCAGTCAGGCCAAGCAGCAGACTGCGCCTCATTAGCTGTGATTCTGTGCCACATAGCTGAGCGCATACATTTTGTTAAATGTCATTTTGCTGGCCCGTCCAGTGACAGAACCTGATAAAGGGACTCCTAGACAGCCAACCCTCCACCTTCTTGGGCTCCGTTCTGGTGGCAGGAGGCGTGCAGAACACTGAGAGGGGCACCCAACTTGGATGTGATCTTAGGCCGGGTTTATACTTCACGCGACAGCGGACACTCAAGCTACCCAAGCGTTGTACTGTTTATACTTGAGCACCTACTTTACGCAAATCTGGAGGAATCCACCAGGAGGCAGTGCGAGATACAGAACAGGTTCGGCTTCGCTGTGTTGTGAATTGCCTGGAACATCCATTAAATTCCGAGGACACCTTACCGCAATATCCCTAAAAAGGATGTTTAATGATTAAATCTATCAATCCAGGGATGTGTCCATTCCAGCAAGTATTGGGCACGAGGCAGAAACAATCCCTAGATGGGGCATCAGCTCATCACAAGGTGAATACAAGCACTCACACACACTGGCGTCATTTAGCATCACCAAATCAGCACGTCTTCGGAAGAAAACTGAAGCTCGCTGTGGAAACCCAGCTGGAGAACTTGAGAAGTCCAGGCAGGGAATACCAGCGACATGACTCCCTGCGAGATGGCAGTGCTACCGCTCTGCCACCGTGTCACCCCCATGTGTGTAATTATTAACAGTATTCATTATTTAAACAAAATTAACGATTTATCTGTAAAATGTAACATACATTTCATTATGAAAGTGATATCAAGTATAAATCTAAGAATTCTAAATGTGCAGAGAGTTGGAATATCAGACATTTAATGTGTTCTGTAATTTCTGAGGACCTGCTCAGAGGACGCGTCAAATGAAGGCGGGGAACGCATGGCAGCCATGATGTGTGCGCATCCGCGTTCTGAGCATGAAGTATAAACGAGCCCTTACAGATCAGAGAGATGGGGGCACACGATGCCAGTAGGGGGAGGCTGATGTGCCCCTAGTCATTTGCCATGCTAGGAACTGTGCTGCTTGTCAGGATGGCACTGACAGCCATGAGTCCGGTCGTAATGTGAGATCAACCAAAGATGAATGGAGTGGAGTGTTGGCATCTGATGGGGTGAGGAACGTTCAGCACAGACCTCCAATCTAAGCAGGATCTGGTCCTGCACCCTAAAAGGAGATGGCAGGAGTCTGATAACCTGCTTCCAACTCTCACATCCCGAGCAGAAGTCTGCCTCCTTTGGCGCCGGTGTGAATTTCATTGGCACACTAACACCCTGGGCTCTAAAAAAGATGCCATACAAGAAGAGGCAGTAGGCGATGGAAGAAATGCAGGAAAAGAGCGTGCAGGCTGGCAGCAGAAGAGCCGCCGAGCAATTTAATTGAAATATTGCGCGTGTGTTCTGTTAGATTTGAAGCGAAACAATCGCTCACACTTCAGAAAAATGAGATGCATTTACAAATTATCCATATATTTTCACCTTTCAAATGACATATGGAATAAAAAAAAAATTATAAAGCATAATTTCCCGCTAATTGGTCTTCAAATTAATTGATTTCATCGTCTATCTAACCAAGTGCACAAATCAATTGACGTAGAAAGGCACACGAGCAACTTTCCGCCTTTTCTCTTCCTTTCGTTTTTTTTTTTTTTCTCCTCCTTTTCAAATTAGCAAACCATTAACTCTCTAGTACTATTTCTCCAGGCAAATAAATCCTGATTAAAGAGCTTGGAAATCTGAGCCTGGCTGTTAAAGACAAAATTTGCAAATCTGTCACATGCTTTCATGAATATTACAGTGAAGGGAGAACTGGAAATATCAGGTGCAAAGAAAAATAATTAAGTTAATTCCAATTTAAACAGTACTTTTATGAGGCGGCCCCGTGTTTCACATAAGATTTAACAGCTAATTCCACTTTTCTCACAATTAATGAGGAGGCTATGAGACTGTGTCCTACAGTGAATGGAATTAATATCGGATCAACTAATCTAATTATGCTCTTCATATTAATAATGCTATTACACGGCATCCGCCTGGCCCCAGAAAGAATGGAAAACGCTTGCTCCGTTTTGCCTTCAACTTACACAATTAAACCCTGCATTTTTCTACATGTCATCCAGGAAAACGAAGCTCGCCATGCTTGCCGACTGTCAGCGCCATGTGCTCCGGGCTTCCCTCGATTTCCTGGGGCAGCACTAATGCACGTACCGATCCGGCGTCACAACATCCTAACAAGGCGTGTGACACGAGGGGCATCGAGGCGGTAGGAGCGAGCCGGGCCTCGTCATCCTGACTGCACCTCATGAGGCCAGTTAATTAGGCACAACCCTTCACTCCATGCAACGGTCCCTGTGACCGACACCACACGACAGCCATGTAAATCTAGAAGACAGGCTGCGTTTGTGCACACCGTTTAAAGGAACGGAAACGCCTTATGTGTGCTGGTGGAACAACCTTGGAGAGGACTTCTCCAGTCAATGCTGTGTTTTTATTGTGTTCACGGTGCACTTATTTATTTCTTAATGTATATAACGCCCTTCACAGAAAAAAGGCCACAGAGCGCTGAACAGCAAATCCAGTACAAATACAACAGTTAAAACAAAACAAACACAAAACCAATAAAAACAATAAATAAACAAACTGCAACTACTCAGCACTGATTAAAAGCTTCTTTAAAAAGAAAGGTTTGTAGTTGTTTTTTAAAAGAATCAACAGACTCGACTCCACGCAGACCACAAGGCAGGCTATTCCATAGTCTTGGTGCCACAGACTGAAAGGCACGATCCCCACGAGCTTTTAGCCGAGTGCGTGGGACGACGAGAAGGCCCTGTTGCCCAGATCTTAGAGTCCGGCAAGCTGTATGGCGTTGGAGTAGACTGGTTAGGCACACAGGAGCTCGTCCATGCAAAGCTCTGATAGGAAGTACCAAAACTTTAAAATGAATTCTATAAAACACTGGGAGCCAGTGCAGTGTGTGCAAAATGGGGGTGATATGATCACTTGTGCTGATTTGAATTGTCAAGTGTTAACAAAATGGACCAGGAGATCAATCTGAAAGGGTAAACCAAACACCCACCAAAAAGAAAAAAATCGGGAATGGTCTCCCCATGACTTTCTCGTATACTCAGATATGGGGATGGATGGATATACAATACAATTTATTTTTGTAGAGCCCAAAATCACACAAGAAGCGCCGCAATGGGCTTTAACAGGCCCTGCCTCTTGACAGCCCCCCAGCCTTGACTCCCTAAGAAAACAAGGAAAAAACTCCCAAAAAAACCTCAAGAAAGGCAGTTCAAAGGGAGCCCCCTTTCCAGGTAGGTTGGGCGTGCAGTGGGTGTCAAAAAGAAGGGGGGTCAATATAACACAATACAGAGAACAGAGCAAATCCTCAATACAGTATAAAAATAAAAAATAAAATATATAAAGATATATCAGGAGTAAACCGTAAGACGATGAGTCTTGAAACCCAAAAAATCGATCATAAAATCAGACCCCGACTTATACGCCCGTTCAAACATGCAACCCTTACATTTTTTTTTACATCTTCTTGCCTCCTCCAATCTCACACCAGTTTCTCACACACATTGACTTTTGTTGTAGCAGCGCATTTACCGATTTCTTTCGCTATTTAATTTAAAACCAGCTTCATATTTCCTTCTGATCGAATGCTCCATCGTAGATAAGGGATGCTCTTACGATAAAGGCGTATGAGGGGGTGAGATACAAAAAACACAAATCACTGCAAACGTTGCGTTGTGGTGTGAAATTCTGAATATAAGTTTTGCATATTAGGGGCAGAGTGGTGGCTCTGAGGCTAAGAATCTGCGCTGGTATCCCGAAGGTTGCTGGTTCGAATCTCCGTCACTGCCAAAGGAGATCCTACTCTGCAAGACCCTTAACCTTCAATTGTTCCAGAGGTGCTGTACTATGGCTGACCCTGCACTCTGACCCCAAGGGGTATGCGAAAACGAACAAATTCCTAATACGAGAAATTGTATAAGGCAAAATAAAGAACAAAAAAAAGGTTGATAAATATTTTGTATGTCTTTATTGGTAACTTGTAACACTAATGTCTATCATTGATAAGAACAGCAATGGTTAGATGGTCTCCCCTTTTAAGAGCCAGTCCTTTGTAATTTTTATGACAGGGTTAGGGGAAGTGCCTCAAACCAGTTTGGCTAGGACCCTCTCCATCAACCCCCACAGGAAAGCCAAACTGCCTAACTGGCAAGCTTCACAAGGGCAGGTGTGAAGATATTCTGTGCACTATTGGTCTGAAATATGGCTGTTTGGAATTGGCTTGTATCAGAAGCCTTGAAGTACCATGACGCCCTATTGGCTGTAGGGGTTGGACAGAGGGTTTATACATTTGCTTCCTTTACCCATCCCTAGCTCTCTCTTACCAACTGATGAAGGAGCACCTCACACACCATGAACTGAAAAGGACAACACAATGGAGAGCACAGCTCGGCAGCCATATTGAGACAGGCACGCGGCCTGTTCTGAAGAAAGCTGGATACAAATGAGGACTCATTGGAGACACTTTACGTAACTGACAAGTCTGTGTGCTGCCTGACACTACACATCAGCATTTATCAGGTTGTATTGTCACCAATATTCAAATCTACTTTGCATATTCTTACTATTTATGAATATGATCAATAATACATTATTTAAAGTGTAACGTAACTCCTGCTTGTCTTTTACTACACCCAATTGCCCGAGGTTAGAAATGGGAAGGTGGGGAGATGTTATAATCTGTGAGATTTGAGGAATTCTGACAAAGGCTACAAGTTAATAATACAAAAGTGGAAAGTCAAGTAAAATATTACTCTACCAAGACAAAACACGTTGCTTCGGAATAGTTTGGGTATTGCTGTATGGTCACGTAGGTACAACAACAACAACATTTATTTCTATAGTACTTTTTCATACAAAAAGTAGCTTAAAGTGCTTTACATAATGAAGAATAGAAAAATAAAAGACAAAATAAGAAATTAAAATAAGACAACATTAGTTAACATAGAAAAAGAGAAAAAAAGGCCGTGTGCTTTGTGGTTACTCTCTCAAGTGGGCGTTAGCATTTTGTAATCTCTTGGACCAATAGCGTGAGCTTTCCGCATTCGACTTATACAACTGACATTATAAAATACCAGAAATTATACGGTAAAATCAAGTCCCGAACTTAAACTCGAGTATGTACGGTATGTAAATTACAAAACCATCAACAACAAACCAAATCAAATTGCTTTTATAATAATTGTTCGATATATTTTCAAAGTTAAATAAATTGGACTCTGCAGCTACATGAATAAAAGGTAAAGCACCACTTCAGGTTAGTGGAAACAGCCCAAAAGTTGATAGAAATCTATGTTTTGTACCTAATGCTTGTATGCAAAATTTGGTTGACCTAAGTGAAAACACACTCAAGTCATCATGTTTACACGCACACACACACACACACAGACAGAATTCCAAAAATGGAGGTCTAAAACATCAAGATTCATCAAAATCTTGTAATCGAATTTTAGGACAATTACAATACTTTACTTACTTGGTATACGAGAAAATAAAAAACAATCATCGGAAAGTCAAAACGCTTGTCAAAAATCTGCAGCCTGAAAACCTGCCTGTTTAAAAGGCCTTCCTTAAACTGCTAGAGTACAGACATTCTGAGATATCTTCCACAAACATACATAACGATGAAGAGAATGTGCCTGTTGTGCTGGCAAACTAGAAAGGAGAATGTTAACAGGAAACTGGGAGACAAGTTAAGGTCATAAAAGGAAAAGGCCAAAACCAGGAGATCAGCCACTCAACATACGAAAACCAAAATGCAGGACAAAAGTCGCAGTCAAACATCTGCAGCCTGAAAACCTGCCTGCTTAGACGTCCTTCCTCAAACAGCTATAGTGCAGACATTTTAAGATTTTTTCCAGAAACTTAATGATGATGATGTGAATGTTCCTGTTGTGCTTGAAAACAACAAATAATAATTTTAACAAGAAACAGGGAGACAAAGCGAGTTCAAAAAGAAGAACAGGCCAAAACCAGAAGATCAAACACTCAACACATAAGACAAAAATCAGTCAAAACTTAAACAAAAGCCCCGTCTGTCCAAGTTCTTTCTCTAAAGAGCTACAGTACATAAAGTTCGAGAATGTATTGAGAAACGAAGATGACAATGACAAGAATGTGCCTGTTGTGCTAGAATTTTCACAAGAAATGGGGGCACAATGCAAGCTCATGGCTGAAACCAAGAGATCAATCGCTCAACATTTGAAAACCAAAATGCGAGACAAAAAAACGCAACTAAATCACCTGCCTGCCTAAGTACAATACAATACAATACAGTTTATTTTTGTATAGCCCAAAATCACACAAGAAGTGCCGCAATGGGCTTTAACAACAGGCCCTGCCTCTTGACAGCCCCCCAGCCTTGACTCTCTGAGAAGACAAGGAAAGTCCAATCTTTAAATAGGCGTTGTGGGGTAGCAGTTTCAAACCCCACTACTGACACCACTGTGTGATCACGAGTAAGTCACATGACCTACCTGGGCTCCAATTGGAAAACCAAAAGAAACAGAAGCAGTTGTATCATAAATGTTGCTAAGTCACCCTAGATAAAGGCGTCCGCCAGACAAGTAAGCGTAAATAGCTACAGTACATTAGAATTGGCAAAAAAATGAAAAATGAAAACATTATGCAGATCTTGTGAAAAATTTGCAGTCGAAAAAGACGCTACAGTTCATGAAGTTTAGGATTTTATTGAGAAATGTAGATGACAACGACGATAATGTGCCTGTTGTGCTAGCGAACTGGAAAGGAGAATTTTAAACCAATAAAGAACAACACCCAAGGTGAGGTCAAAAAGAAGAAAAAGTCAAAACCAGCAGATAAACCACTCAACGCGCCAAAACCAAAACGCAAGACAAAAATCGAGGTCAAAAATCTAAGTACAAGTTAAAAAACAGGAAAGATTTATAGTAATAGGGGTTAGAAAAAGGATATTTAGAAAAGACATTTGAATCCTTCAACTCTGAAAGGGTAGTGACGTCCAGAATGATCTTTTAAACTTTTACATTGTTAATCACAGGTCACGACCCCAAAGAAAGGCAAGGACAATGGCAGTGATCATAAATAAACAAAATGATGGCAAGAATGGCACAAAATAGGTAAAATTAATCACTGAATTTAAAAAAACTGACGTTAAACTCAAATTCTATTGCTCATAATACTCACCAAATGAGCGCTGGATATCAAATAAAAGATGAGAAACATCATGCCAAAATTAAATAAATGAATTCCAGTCATAACCACGCTGCTGATCCATCTGTCTTCACCACTGTTCTGCTGGTACAACATTGTACAACTTTAAAAAAAAAATGACTCCCACTGCCACCTCGTGATGGCCAGAAGGCACGTCAACTGATGCCACCCTCTCAACAAGTACAAGTTTATAGATTCACTTAAGAACTGGTGTGGCACTTCAGGGATTCTCTGCAAGGCTACTAAGATTTGTGGGTTACGTTTTGAGTTTTGCTGGTCGGTCTCACAGGCTCAGAACTTTGCTTGATTTTCACCGTCTTTTTTGTTCATCTTCATGTCCTCCACCTTACCTTTTGACTGCTGTCTTCAATCAAATCAGAACTGGATGACCAAACTAAAAGGATCTCTGTAGTGAAACTTTATTACAGGTACTGCATAATCAATCTTTTCTGATTCAGCGTGGCACCGGAGAGTGTAGACATGCTGCGTGTTGGGCAGAATTTCACTGTTCTCTGCACGTGTGAGAATACGGCCACCTCATCTACTGCCACTTCTATCAATAAAGCTCCTTTCACATCTATCTAAATACCTATTGTACAGAGCCTTTTCTTTCTATCTTTCTATCTATCTATCTATCTATTATATTGTGCCTTTACTATCTATTTATCTATCAATTATAGTGCTTTAACTATCTATCTATCATATAGTTCCTTTCACACTGCGTGGAGTTTGCATGTTCTTCCCGTGTCTGTGTGGGTTTCCTCCCACAGTCCAAAGACATGCAGGTTAGGTGCACTGGCGATTCTAAATTGTCCCTAGTGTGTGCTTGGTGTGTGTGTGTGTATGTCCTGCAGTGGGTTTGTTCCTGCCTTGCGCCCTGTGCTGGCTGGGATTGGCTCCAGCAGACCCCCATGACCCGGTGTTAGGATATAGCGGGTTGGAAAATGACTGACTGCCTGACTGACTGACTGACATCTATCTATCTATCTGTCTATCAATACACTGCACTTCACATCCATCTGTCTACCTGTCTGTTCATATTTAATCCCTTCTTGTTTACTGTGGCACTGGGAGTGGTGCCATGTTGGTCAGACTACCACTCCTGCTGTCAATCACTTACTTCCCATTCTTCCCACATCCAAGGAAAAATCAGAACAAGAAGGTGGCCCTTTACTCTGTGATGGCTCCACCTCTTCCACTCAAGATCAAATAAAAGAGAACTACCAGAGGACAGCAAGTGTCAGAAAACAACCAGCCACAGAAGAGGACACTACTCTGTTTGTCTGCCATTGCTTCCTTAAGTCCAACCAAAGTTAATCAAATGGCATTTCCAAGCTGGACCTTGCATTTTATTTAATTTTTTTTTTAATATCTTAATTGACACGAGAGTGAATAGTGCAGACAGGGATTCTGGGATGCTTTTGTGGGCCACTCTGTCACTGAGTTGCTTTTCTAGACAATTGTGTGACTGTAAATGAGCAACATTTCACAAATTCCGCCATTCAGTTTGAACCCCAGTTCTCGGTCCAAGTCAACAGCTGAACGTCACTCTTAATTGAGAATAAAAATATCTGTCTACAATTCCAAAAGAGATGCTTGAAATATTCAACTCTGCTTTCCTTAATAATAATAATACCTATATATATATATCAGTGGCGGACTGTGCATTTCACACCTAGGCCTTCAGTAGTGCTCCGTCTGAATCAACCCGCCCCTCAAAAACTAATATATGGTTATTAAAACCATCTTAATATGCAGAAATACAGTATAAAGAGCCGCTGCATCGCAGATAGATAACCCCTGTAGCCACAATAAATGCCTTTATTGAATAGACAAACCAGGGGTGAACAAGTTCCTTTCTACTGTAGCTACAGCCACAACACACATAAAAATCATCAAGAATAACTCATAAACTTGCAATATTATTTAGGAAAATCACAACATTTTACTCACCAAAAATTCAGATTATTTGTAAACAAAATCCATCCTCCTCTCTTTCCTCAAAAACAGTTCAATTACTCTGTCGTACGGATTATCTGTGCGCTTCAGTTCCATCAAAAAGTCCCTTTCTATCGCCATCGAAGCTAATGCTGAAAGTCGAACCTGCCCTGTCGTATTTCTGGCATAAGTTTTAATTCGCTTTAGGGCTGAAAATGTCCGCTCGACAGAAGCAGCGTACACGGGAATGGTCACCGCCAAATATACCGATGTGAACAGCGCCCCATGCTCTCATTCAGATTTTTCTGATGAAGGAAGTCAAGGAGATCAGTGGGAGATTTTCCTGTAAAATCATCCATGGCATACATTACAGTCAAAACAAAAAGCACTCCGTGGCTGTATATATACTGTATATATATATATATATTTAGTATATGTATTATATATACATTTATTTACAGTAGTATATGTATTATATATATATATATAGTTAAGCTGGCGTAGTTCCAGCACTTGTACTCATGCCCTCATACTACTGTCACTAGGCCGTGGGACACATGCCAAGTAAGAATCTCATTGTGCTGAGCACACGTGACAAGAACCTTGAAGTTAATTTGAGACACAGGCAGATGTAGGAATTCAAGGTCTGCTTTTATTCCACTTCTGTACCACACAGAATGAAACACCTCAAAGCACCGTGTGGGTTTACCTACACAGGTGTCGTGTCCCCGTCTGACTCAGACCGCTTGCTTTTTGTTTGCCCCTTTTCCATCCTAACACCTGGTCATTCTTCCTCATCCTGTCAGAGGGCTGTTGAGGGCGAACTCGACTAGTTCTGGCAGGAGGTTGCCACTTTAAACTCTTCCATGGTCTCAGGTCCAGGGCTGGGTGACCCTTTAAAGCAATAAGGCTGGTAGATCAGTCTTGTTACAACCCTAAGTCCAGATATTCTCTACAAAAGTACGGCATCCAAATCGAATTTTGGGATGAAGCAGTAGGGCCCTGTGGGGATCTTGCTGACATCTACCTGTTTTGATAACATAGCTGGATGTCCCTACACTCAGTGAAGGTGCCTTCTGACAACTACTATATGCCAAGAACTAGGGTTTATAGCACAGATGACCGTGCCACTCTTCGGAAGTAAATGTGGCATGGGTGCTGATTTTATTTGCTGTTTGTTTCATTTGAACATTTTTAAGTACGTAATTAGATAAGCTATAATAATCCTTTAGATATATTTAACTTCCAGTGTTATTTGAGAGGGCGGTATGGTGGTGCAGTAGTAGCGCTGCTGCCTCGCAGTAAGAAGACCTGGATTCGCTTCCCGGGTCCTCCCTGCGTGGGTTTCCTCCCACAGTCCAAAGACATGCAGGTTAGGTGCTTTGGGGATCCTGATTGTCCCTAGTGTGTGCTTGGTGTGGGGGTGTGGGTGTGTGTGCCCTGCGGTGGGCTGGCGACCCTGCCCGGGGTTTTGTTCCTGCCTTGCGCCCTGTGCTGGCTGGGATTGGCTCCAGCAGACCCCCGTGATCCTGTGTTAGGATATAGTGTGTTGGAAAATGGATGGATGCTATTTGAGATATATAGTTAATAGTTCAATTAAGATTATTCACTGTACTTATAGAAATTCATTTTTTAAACAGACCTGTATTTGTTAAAATTGACTAAAGTAACATATAGTAGGATATAATTTTTTTGTTCCTCGTTGAAATCAATCATTTTTATTATATTTCTGACTAAGGCACTGCCATTTAATGCTATAAGTGGTTAATATTTTCCTGCCGGGAATATGAAAAGAACCTGAGTTTATTTAATTCTCAGTGTCATAAGATTAAATTGATAAAAGCCATAATTCAAATCAACAATAGTAAAAACCAAGGTACATAAAAACTAAGCATACACACTCAAGGCCCTGCTCATGGTTATTTCGTTTTTTACATGATGAGCAGGGTGTTACATGGAACATATCTGCTGTAAGTGACGGGATTTCTGTGAGAAATATGGAGGAGAGCTACCTACAGATGCAAAGAGGCACAGACACGCAGATCAAAAGAGCCACCAGTGTGGGAGAGAGCAGAACTTTAAAACCCTCAAGTCTCGACTTGACGTCATTTTGGACAATCTAGGTGACGAGGCCAGACGAGCTTGTTGGGCTGAATGGCCGGTTCTTGTCACAATTCTTTCTAATGTTCTAATAAGCAGTTTGACAGTCGAGTGCAGATCATTAAGTCCACCAGGCTTGTTTATTAAGCCAAAAGCTACGCCCGGCCCAAAATCTCGTCCAGACACTTTTTAAAGCCCATGGTTTAATGGTTTATTCTTGACTCCCACAACCCCTTTTTTGCTGCTTTTTCTTCTTGCAGAAGAAAGTGTTGCATTCCACTTGGCTTTACCCGTCAATTTTCTCTCTGCAAGTCACACTGCCCGCTCACAGATCAGATGCCCTGATCTTCAGATATCCTCACACCTTGTCTGGACTCTTGTGCACTTCTGACTTAAAAAAGTTCAGCATACAAAACTGATTCAAAAGAATAAAGCAACACTTTGAAACTAGCGCTCGGGAACACCACTATGTCTGCATGAGGGCGCAGGCTGAAACCAAACAAGAACCACAACTTCACGGCATCAGCATGAGGTCCACACACAGGGCAAGAATCTGAGAAGATGTAAAATTCTACTGCTAGCTCCAAAAAACATTTGTAAAACAAGAAAAAAAAAGAAATAAAGCAGTAATCTTGCATCTTGAGGATTCCCAAATTGGCATATGATACCAGTCTACCGTCTGAAGGGGTGTCCAACTATTAATAAAACAGAGCGTTTGACTCGGGCGTGTTGAATCAACACCTTCTTAGTTTTTCCAGGTCAGGTGGTACATTCTGCGTACATACATATAGTTATACTTGTCACAGGCGTGCCCACGGGGGGCAGCTTAAAAGCTTACATAATAATAATTTCCCACCACAACACAGGATGGCACTCTTGACTGGCACATTCTCACTTCCCACTTCTGCAGACTGATGGCTGTACCACCCTTGACCTCACTTTTGGTGTCTGCCTGCCTGCACCTGCCCCTTCCTTATCTGTGGAAGCTCCGCCATCTTGAATCAGTTGACTCACGTCTGCAAAGGTGTTCTGTTTTTCTTTTTAACGCATTTATAGCCCACGTTTTGTTTCAATTATATGGGGTTTGCCCACGGGTGCCTGAATACTTCACAGCTGTCTGCGTTCTTTCTTGCAATATATATACAGGGGTGGGCAAAATTAGGTTCACATGGAAAAAGAGATGCAGGTTATGATTATTACAATAGCTTTCTTAGCAAAAAGAATAACACAATGGCATAGTGCACTAAGTGCACAATCTCTCAAACTGCCAGCCTCATATACTCATATCTGTGGACCTACTTTTGCCCATCCCTGTATATATATTGTCACACACGTGCGACTGGGAGACAGCTGAAGGGACTAAATGATAGCAATTCCACGCCAGACCAGGGGCCGGCAGAGTGCGCTGACTTTCTCTCTCAATCTCTTGGGGACCATCCACGGGAAATCCCACAGGGTACTAGTACCACTGATGACATCACTTTCCGGTCCCCATGATGTCACTTCCTGGCTCGGTGCCGGTGATGATGTCACTTCCGGTGTCAACCCCAGTGATGATGTCACTTCCGGTCCCAACAACGTCACTTCCAGTTCCGCCAAGATGACGTCATTTTCTCAACTGGCCTTTAAAGCCGCCATCTTGTCTCAATAACTTCAGTTCTATTTTGGACTCGAATCTGTGAACATATCTGTTCAATCAGCCTTTGAACAATATATGGGTGGCTGCCCCAAACCTCCATGATGTCCTAGACTCATTCTTGTGACGATATATACAGTATAAGGCCTGTCGCTATGTCACACAATTACTCATGAACCTCGATCTTAGTCTTAATCGAACGCTTAGGAGCTAATACATTTTGGAAATTCAAAAAAAGGCAGGTGGTGGCAACCTCAGCAAAGTAACCTGTGGTCTTGGGTTTATATCAACAAGGTGACACGGCGGAAAGAAAAGAAGGAGTAGAAACATCTGCTGAGCATCAAGCAAATCGCAGAGGCTGATTACATGATGAAGAACACCATGATTAGAAGAAAAGGAGCATCAAGTGCGAGATAAAGAATGTAAAAACCACAAAGACATGCATGGTGACAATGGTGCACAGAATTTACTGTAGTTTATATCTGCCCTGTTGTGGGCTCACACAGTGCCCTCCCATAAGAAGACAAGATGCTGAACCATACTGACAAGCAAGAAGTAATCCTGAGTATGGAGCAACTGAGCAGCAGACACACATGGTGGGTCAAAGGCATGCCGGGCATAGTCCAAGAACATCCCAGAGGCAGAAATGCATGGTGCCAACCGAGGAGATGGTCATTTAGTTGAAATTGATGAACATGTGAAAACATTGCTTTCTCATCCTTCCATCATTTTTTTTTTTTGACAACAGCTCCTCATCTCTAACTTGGTTTTGTTTTGTATTTTAGGTCAGGACCGTGAGCCTGCGTAGTTTCAGTAGTTTACCATAAAGCGTGTTGTAACAAGTGGGCACGCTTCCATTTGAAAGAGCAGCACACAACACAGCAACTGAGAAAACAAACAAGCTCGGCCCGATGTGTTCTCACCAGGTGCGTCTCATCTGCGTTAAACCAACAGTACCCCCAAACGTGTCGCTGCACCCCGAGTGAAGCCTTAACTCCCTGCCTCTGGACTTTTCCTTGCTTCAGTAAACGTGCCGCCTACCCAAATGTGATACCCTCCAATGGTGAATGAAGAGAACCAACAAAAGGCCCGTTGTGCACGGCACGTAACAAACACCACACATCAGTTCAGGGCCCACAAGTGGGCAGCTGTACAAATACACGCCGGTGCGGTGAGGTCTCTGGGGCGGCGGAGCCGTCTCTTTAACTCGGCCAATAAACTCTTTCCCTCAAATCTATTTATCTTTAAATTGGTTGTGTCAATTGAATATCTAAATTCAGAGCAAAGTTCAAAAGTTACACACAGAGAGAGGAGAAAAAAAAACTGTGCGGACAAATAATGGCTTTTTTTTTTTTGAACTAATGGCTCAAAGGCAATCCGTCTAGTGTTCAAGTGAGCTGAGGCGCGGAGCACGTGAAACAAAGCATTTAGTTTGTATTACACAGTAAATCAAATTGTATTGTTTTACCTCTAAAGTATTCAGTCTCTCAGGCACTTTTACTGTACTCTCCAGCCATCACTCAAACTGCTGAAGCATGAAACATTTTGCAGGGAATGAGCGGGCAAAAGCTTATTCCACTCTAGTGTAACATGTGTCTGCAGTAATCTTGTAAGAAAATACAGCCCATCTTCTCTGCGCTCGCTAACAGTACTTGTCAGTTGGAGTTAATAATTGATCACAAGCGCTCCCAGCCTGGATTCTTTGTATGCACAACTAAGGAGTCCATAACTCAGCTTGAATACGCCTGCCCCTGCCAACCAGTCGGGAGCCCAACATGCCGACGGAGGCCTTGTAACCGGAAGAAAGGCAGGCCCAATCTGCCACCAGGGCCAGGGGTGGCGCTAGAAAATCGACTCTGACATGACTTCTGAGATGTGGCTCCTGAGCTTAATAATTTGATACAGTCTGTGGCTGAAGGGCTTGGCTCATGATGTGACTTTCTTTACCTTAATTAAGTTACATCACCAACTTAAATGGTGAAATTCAATAGGCACTTCTCAGAAATTAGCGGACGCTTAATAAGGGATATTACTCACAGAAAGCTGAAGGTTAGAAGAATGCTTCTGCTGTTATGGATTGACGCAAGCATATCTACTGCACGACGTCCTCCAGCCTTTGCTTTCTTGGACAACAGAGGACTGTTCACCTTCTTTTACTCCCTCCATCTTCCGAATTTCCAATGAAATTCCCCTTAACGTGTTTAGCTTTGTTAGCAGAGTCCTCTCTCAATTCAAGCTCAGTGTCCCAAGAGGGAGATTTGGTTTGTCAGCAGAAAGACCGAGACGTCGCGTCAAAAACGCCACAAATGAGAACTCTGCTATCAAACATAAACTTTGTACAAATAAATAAGATACAGTAGTGAATATCTTTATCATCAGATCATACCTGTTACATTTAAAAATTAAACAGTTCACCCCACAGTTTAAGCCTGTGGATATTTATTAAATTAAACAGCAGTGGGGATGAAAGAGGATTTGAACCGCGTAGCGTGCGGCCGGGACACCTCCACGCCAGAAGGACCAGGGGATCAAGCGTGGCTAATGCGTTACCTCCCCCGGGACGCTACATGGCAAGCCCCCTGCGTTGCAAGGCTTCATTGGAGCTGGAGTGTGGTACAGCCCTGTTGGGATGCGCAGGCGCCACCAGGGGGTGTTGCAGCAGAAACTGCTGAGCCCTTATGGGCAGTTCTTCCACCACACCCGTACAGTAAGTGCTGCCAGAAGTGAGCCTTATAAAAGGAGCCAGCAGCCACTGATCGGGGAGCCAGAGTCGGGAGGAGGAGGACGAAGCTTGACCGGAGTAGTGGAAAGGAGTAGAGAAAGAGACACCAAAACCAAAAAGAAAGTATTGTGTTTGTGCTGTGGTTTGGACTATGTTGTGCCTGTGGGAAACAGGGAAGGCATTTCCCACGAGGAAAAATAACAAGTAAAACATGTGTGCCTTGAACTTGTGTCCCACGCTTGTCTGTGTCGGGCTCAAGTGGTAGTGCCAGTCTGGGTGGTCCACAACCAGTTGCTTAAAATTCTTGTAAACAACTGGAATAGTCAGTGTAGCGGCCGAGTCCTGTCTCTGCTTTGGGAAATGGCTGCTTTTTATGATTTGATTGGTCCTAATACTCAGATTTCCAGGCCAACAGATCCCAAGACAAGACAGAATTTTTCTTCTTTATCTTTTCCCACTTCTGATCTGTCTCCAAACAGCTCGATCCTGCACCTCCTCACCAGTCAGACCTTTTCATTCTGCTCTCTTTACTTTATCCATTCACCCTGACTTTGCCTCCCTTGCTTCCTCTTCCCCTGTATTTCCATTCCCATCACTCTTTAGTCCATGCTCATCACATGACCTTACCACTTCAGTCTACTTTTCCTTTACTTTCTTAGATTTCTCTCCATTTTTTGTTGCACCTCTCATTTCTTATTCTGTCCTTTTCTGTAACTCCACATAGCCATCTCAACATTCTCATGTCTGCCACATCTCCGGTGCTCCCCTTCACTGTCCATGTCTCAGCTCCATACGTCACTGCTAAACTTAACACGATCTTTAAAACCTCACCTTTAATGTTCAATCACAAAACACTCCTGATACTTTCTTCCAATTGTTCCATCCAACACTGCACTCTGTGGCTTATCTCTAGTTGTCCATCTTGGTCTACCACTGATCCTAGATCTTTAAATTGATCACTCTTGTTCAGTCGCTCTCCCTGCAGACTTCCTTCGGAGTCCTGATCATCATTAAACCTCACCATATTCTGTTTTCTTCTTCCTATTTATCTTCAATCCACCATCTTCCAAAGCCCTTCCCCATTCTTCTAACCACCTCTCCACTTTATCTTTTCTGATGCTACACAAAGCAACGTCGTCATCACAAAGCCTGCACCCAGGGACTGGTCTTTTATCTCTCGAGTCAACACATCCATAACTAGATCAAAAAGGTAAGGACTTAAAGAAAATCCCTGGTACAGACCACCTCTAATGGGGACTTTGTCTGTTACCCCAACACTGCTTTTAACCCGGGTCCTCATTCTCTCATACTTCTCCAGTACTTCTTTCTCTCTCCAGATCACTTGACGTGGCACTCAAATCAATAAACAAGTCAAACTCATTACACGATTTCTAAAAAAAATTGACATCATATTAGAACTGACGTTAAAAAAGGCTCAGCTTCTGAGCAGGTCACCTACCTGAAGCTAAGCATGTTTGGGCCCAGCCAGTACTTGGATTGGAAAAGCTAGGATTGCTGCCGGAGGAGGTGTTGGTGAGACCAGCAGGGGGCGCTTACCCTGTGGTGTGTGTGTGGATCCCAATGCCCCAGTGCACTGACAAGGACCGCCATCCTTCAGATGAGATGTAAAACTGAGGACCTGACTCTCTGTGGTCTTTAAAGATCATGAAGAGTGTGGTGTATCCCAATGAACTGGCTGAATTACCCATCATTTATTAGCCTGGGCATTCTGGCCCCTTAATCACTCTAATTTGGCATGGATCGTGGACTATCTTACAGACAGACCTTAATATGTGTGTCTTGGGAACTGCAGGTCTGACATTGTGTGCAGCAATACAGGGGCGCCGCAAGGGACTGTACTTTCTCCGGTCCTGTTCAATCTATATACATCAGACTTCCAATATGACTCGGAGTCCTGCCACGTGCAAAAGTTCACTGACGACACTGCTATGGTGGGCTGCATCAGGAGTGGGCAGGAGGAGGAGTACAGAAAGTTAATCAAAGACTTTGTTAAATGGTGCGACTCAAACCACTTACACGTTAACACCAGCAAGACCAAGGAGCTGGTGGTGGATTTTAGGAGGCCCAGGCCCCTCATGGACCCTGTGATCATCAGAGGTGACTGTGCAGAGGGTGCAGACCTTTAAATATCTGGGAGTGCAGCTGGATGACAAATTGGACTGGACTGCCAATACTGATGATCTGTGTAAGAAAGGTCAGAACAGACTATACTTTCTGAGAAGGTTGGCATCCTTCAACATCTGCAGTAAGATGCTGCAGAGGTTCTACCAGACGGTTGTGGCGAGTGCCCTCTTCTACGCGGTGGTGTGCTGGGGTGGCAGCATAAAGATGAACGACACCTCACGCCTGGACAAACTTGTTAAGAAGGCAGGCTCTATTGTAGGAGTAAAGTTGGACAGTTTAACATCTGTGGCAGAGCGACGGGCATTAAGAAAACTCCTGTCAATCATGAAGAATCCACTGCATCCACTGAACAGTGTCATCTCCAGACAGAGGAGTAGCTTCACGGACAGACTTTTGTCACCGTCCTGCTCCACTGACAGACTGAGGAGACTCCACACTATGCGACTCTTCAATTCCACCCAGGGGAGTAAATGTTAACATTAATTTTATTTTAATTTTTTTCATTTTTATTACTATTTAATTTAATATTGTTTCTTTGTATCAGTATACTGCTGCTGGATTATGTGAATTTCTCCTTGGGATTAATAAAGTATCTATCTATCTATCTATCTATCTATCTAATTGGCTAACTAATAACTAATATTCTTTGATATCTTCTGCTGGGAAACATTCTGACCTGTCATCGTTTACACATGTCTTAAACAACTATTATCATACTGCACACTGATCATTTCTGTATGATCTATTATTTATTTATTATATTACACATCTCTTGACTATATTTATGTATCTAGATTGCATAATACCATACATTGCATCAATGTTCATATTGCTGCTACTTCTTTGTCTTGTCTTTGCACAATGTCTTGTCTTGTTTGTGTTTTAATTTTAAATCTTAATTTTAATTTTTAATTTTAATTCTAATTTTTATTTATGCCCTGCGGTGGGCTGGCGCCCTGCCCAGGGTTTTTTTCCTGCCTTGTGCCCTGTGTTGCCTAGAATTGGCTCCAGCAGACCCCCGTGACCCAGTAGTTAGGATACAGCAGGTTGGATAATGGATGGATGGATGGATGGATTTGCTCGTCATGTTGTTACATTGTGGACCCTGAGCTTCACAATTTTGTCAATCTGTATACTTGCATATGGTTGAGATGACAATAAAGTTCGCTTTGACTTTGACTTGAACTATCTCACTCCTTCACAACCTAATAGCTAATGAGTGGTGAGCGCACTGGTGCAGTAATGGATCCAATCGTATTACCAAGGTGGGTGCTACACATTGCTGGTGGGTGAAGAGGTTCCCCTCAGTTTATGTAAAGTGCTTACAGAGTAACCAGGAAACTGCTACAAAAATGTAATTCATTATTATTATTATTATTGAAACAAGTCAGTTCTGATCCTCGGATTATCCAATGTGGACAACAGAGGGTGTACAGCTCCCCAAACCCTGGACTAAACAGACACAGAGGCCAAGTGCTGCACACAACACACCTTTCTTCAGCTGTGGAATCACCTTTCTCTCGCTCCCCACAGCAGCGCACAGTACAAGCACTGATTAGCACCAATACACTGCCCTTTGTCTTTGTTCTCTCTACCTCCACCATCAAGCTTTGTCCTCCTCCTCCTCCTCCCGACTCTGGCTCCCTAACTTGTGGCAGCTGGCCTCTTTTAAAGAGCACCCAGAAGTGCTCCAGGTGGTCCACGATCTCCTTACGACTGTATTTCTTGGTGTGGCGGCAGCCCTGCAGAGGAGGGCTCAGCCGTTCTCCACACTCCTCAGCAGGGTTGAGCTTCCGTGCTCCGAACCCGTGGCACTGTAGCAGGCCAGGGGGGCTGCCCCCTGTCATCCTGGGGGAGGTATTACCCCATGCAAGCTCCTTCCCTTGGTCTTTCCGTTATGGAGGCATCCCAGCTGGGTAAGAATACCGGGTGTCCATCACACCCAAAAAATGTATGACTTTCAACAGTGCCTACCGTGTGGTCATTGAGGACTACTCCTTGTGGGCAACCAGGGCCAATGATGGTGAATCAATGATATTTTCAGTTTCGTTAAATCATTTTTATGCCTTTCACTTCTACTTACCTCACCCATTTTAACAGACTCTTACACAGAACTCAGGCTCACTAGCACTGCTCCTTCCTGGGGCTCACAGACTACAAGACAAGTGATGAAAAAAAAATAGTAAAAGGCAAATCATTTTGTAATTATAGGTCACCGAGAAAGAGGCTTTCAAACCAAACACAGTTCATTAACTGACAGCATATAATGTTATGTCATGACAGTACATATAGGAAGAGAGAAATGTACAGAATACTAATGATGTACTTATGAACTGCACAGATCATTTTAAGCTCCAGGCTAATGTATCAGTTCTAAGATCTCTACATTATGTAAGCCAATTTCTGTTCATCCAGTGGCAACAACTACATTAAGTTTGGATAAAGCAGTAAAAGTAAGCTCAGCTGACGCTTCTGCATTTAAAACGCAATCATCGACTGGGCCTGCTGGTGTTTTAAAGAGGGATGGGGTTTGAATGCTTTGTCAGGTTGATGACAAATTGGTATTACATTGGTTCTACAGCAAAGGGTGTCTGGAAGACAATTCCGGAACTTTCTAGAAAGTACTCAGGCAGCATCCTGAAGTATTCCAGGATTACACATGGATGTCGATAAGCAGATAAGTACAGTGATACGCGATTGTGTGTTTAGGATATTATTATTTCGGTTAAGACGTTTTAATGTTTAAATCATACTAGGCTGATGTCACAGTTTCTACTTAGGGCTGTACAGAATTAAGATATCCATCCATCCATTATCCAACCCCCTATATCCTAACTACAGGGTCAGATATAGTTATGTAAAATGTTGCAACACTAATATGAAGGGGAACCCACAAATAACGAGAATTTAAAAAAAACTCGTATACATTTCCAGAATGTTATCGCCCTAAAACACAGTACACTTGTCCCGCCGCTTTTTCCTTTGTTCAAAACTGTTCTGAAACTCTTGCAAAGTGAGTATTTCTATCGTTTGCTTCTTGACCTCCTCTACATCCTGAAAATGCTTTCCTTTAAGGTCCCCATTTCATTCTTGGAATTAAGAAAACAATGGCAGGGTGCAAGGTCCAGGGAGTGGAGGGGGATTGAACAGTTGTCGTCCTGTTTTTCGTGACAAACTGCCACTCACTCAATGCTGTGTTATCGTGATGCAGAAGCCACTCACCTGATCTCCGCAGTTTGGGTCGTTTTCTCCGCACTGCATCGCTTGAGCACTTGAAGGTAAAAACCCTCACCTGGCTCAAAGCTTCACCTTTGAAAGCCTCTCTAAGCAATGTGACAGCTTCTGCTGCTGCTTTCTCCAAAAGGAAACAGAACTTGATGCAAACACTTTATTCTTTCAAGTCTACCATCACAAAATCGATGAAGACGAAGAAAAAAAAAATGACACTGACCTTACAGACCTTTCCCCAAGGATGGCGTTTGGCCAAATGATGCGGAGGGCAGACTAGTAGTACATGCACCTAACGGCAAACGTCGAAACGAACACCCTCTAGCTTCCAGAAAAACAATTCTCTTTATTTTTGGGTCCCCCCTCATAAACAGAGATTCATATCTCACTGCAAGCGAATGTTTTGGATGAAATCGCTCCAAAACTGCTGCAGACAGGAGCTTTCTAAACCACTCGCTGCTAAAACTCTTAGACATCAAAGAACTTTGCAAATAGTGTAGTTTAGGAGAGTTCTGCTCTACTGTTAAAATGCTAGAAAAACACTAAGGTATGAATGAGCCCTATGGGAAGTGTGTCCCCTATTGGCCAAGGCTATCGGTTTGAATTACTGCACCTCACTGGCAGCAGGAGCAGCCAATGTACCAGTTAATCCAGTCCACAATATACCATACAGGATGTGAAAGTACCTGGGGGTTCACATAACCAGCCAACTGTACAAGAAAGAGCCAGAGCAGACGGCACCTCTTGAGGAGACTCTGTTTGTTGTGATGTGTGCAACAAGCCGCTGGAGAGGTTTTACCAGTCCATAGTCACAAATGTGTATTATTCTATGCTGTGGTCTCCTGGGGTAGTAACTTGAGATCAAAAGATGCACGACGCCTGAACAGGAAAGCCTGCACCATCACTGGCCTACCACTGGACACGGTAAAAGTTGCTGTGGAAAACAGGGTGGTGGCAAAATTGGACATCATTATGAACAATCCCCTCCATCCCCTCCAGGGGGCGCTATCTTGTAGACCTTTCAGCCACAGGCTCATTCCACCACAGTGTGCTAAGAAGCTCCTCTGGGATGGCCTTTTATGGCCTGCTGCTGTTTGGCAATTCAATACTTCCTTCTGACGCAACCAGACTAAATTCTTCTATTCTGTAATTTGCTATTTCTGTGCAATATGCATTTATGCATGTAATATTTATTTACTTATTCATTGGTTTCCTCCCACAGTCCAAAGACATGCAGGTTAGGTGCACTGGCGATCCGAAATTGTCCCTAGTGTGTGGTTGGTGTGTGTGTGTGTACGCCCTACGGTGGGCTGGCACCCTGCCCGGGGTTTGTTTCCTGCCTTGCGTCCTGTGTTGGCTGGGATTGGCTCCAGCAGACCCCCGTGACCCTGTAGTTAGAATATAGCGGGTTGGATAATGGATGGATGGATGTTTGTTTTTCTATGAATCTATTGATTGTCTGTGTTATTTGTTCTGTGAGTCAGTATCTTTGTGTTTTTGCTGCTGTATGTATCTAAATTTCTCTTTGGGATTAAAAACCTTTATCTTCTTCTTCTTCTTTCGGCTGCTCCCATTCAGGGGTTGCCACAACGGACCATCCATCTCCACCTATTCTTGTTTTCTGTCACACCGACTGCCTTCACGTCCTCCCTCACCACATTCATACACCTCCCCTATGGCCTTCCTCTTTTGATCTTGTCTGGTGGTCCCATCCTCAACACTCTTTACCCAATGTACATCTCTTCTCTCCTCTGCACATGCTCAAGCCACCAAAGTTTATCTAATCTAATCTAATCCCATTTGAAATTCTTCCTTTCTTATGGGTTTAATAAAAACGTTTTACCAGTACGCTAAAAATTAGTGGCAAACGTCCAAACACAATAGAAAATGTGCAGATCTGTACATGCAAAAAGATAGACAATGTCTTTGTGTTTGTGTGTATTAAGTGAGCCAGCCCCTTTAACAATATTACCCAGAGTGCTGTGCAATTCACCTGGATTGGAAAGTCGATGCAAACCAGAAGAAGCTGCGTCTTGTGCTGTGTCTGCTGCAGTGGTGGTGGCAGCAGCATGCCCAAGGAAGAGAGGGAAAAAAGCTGTACTTTTAGCAGCTTGAGAAAGGTGAATGAATACCTGCTATGGAGTCCATGTGAGCAGCACAGTGTTAACAAGTGTATTGTTAGAGAAGAGGGGAGCCCATGTGCACAGTTAACCAGTGGTGCATTTGCTATTTGTTAAACAATGAATGTCGACTTGGATAGAAATACGTTATACCAATATCTACTGAAACCATTAACATTTTTAATTACACCACGATGGAAGTTTGCCCACACTGCCCACTGCTCAGTGGTTACTGCCACCTTGTGAGGAAGGCAGAAATTTCAAGGTAAGGTAGTTCTACTCACTAATAATGGCCAAATCTTGCATGTTAATTAGTAAAAGGAAGTAAGAATTTCACCATAGTCTGTATATGGAACATAAAAAACGCTGATAAACTTATAAAATACATCTTTAGAGTGACTGTGACTAGTATCAGATGGAATTAAGCAGATCTGGTCCTAGGGGACTAATAGGTTTTCTTTCAGTCAGTTTATTCATTTAATATCAAACTTATTTTCAACTAGCCATCCCTCGCGGCTTTATTCAATAAGGGCATGCACAAAAAGGCGAGCTTAAAAAGGACGACCTCAATTGAGCGGGGCAAATAAAGGCGTTCATAGATAATTTAGTTCAAATGGCTCTGGAATATGTGAAAAGCAACAATAATAATACATTTTCAGTAATAATTTTGTTGCATTTGCCTTTATTCGCTGCGCCCAAATTGAGGTTGCCCTTTATTTATGTGCCCTTATTGAAGGATACCATTCCCCGCAGCTTCACCCGTGTATTAGTGAAACATGACAGTGAGGAGGCCCCGCCCAGCTCTCTACTGACGTCACACTTCCACCTCCCTTTCGGCCCGCAGCCTCTGTCACGGATTAGCGCGAGTGTATCACTCCTGCAAGCAAACCACGATATTCAGCGCAATGAGAAAAGTCGCAAAATCAACCAGATTGTTCAAGCAAATTATAGAAAAATAAAAAGATCTAAATCCGTTAAGTAGTTCTCTCATTTGCTAGCTAAGTGGAGTTACGGTTACTCCCCGAGGCAGACGCATGAGTGAGGAGGGCCCCGCAGCCCGATGAGTCTTTCTCGGATTTGCACAAATAAATCGGTACCGCAAGTGAACTCCGACACTTAACACGATGAGAATGTCGCAAAATCAACGGAATGTTCAAGAAAATTATAGAAAAAAAAGATCTAAATCTGTTAAGCATTTTTCTCTCGTTCGCTAGCTTAGCGGAGTTAAGGTTACACCCCAAAACAGATGCGTGAGTGAGGAGGGCCCCGCAGCCCGATGAGTCTCTCGGATTTGCGCAAATAAATCGGTACCACAAGTGGACTCTGATACTTAGCGCGATGATAAAGTCGCAAAATCAACGGAATTTTCAAACAAATTATAGAAAAAAACCCAATCTAAATGCGTGAAGTAGTTCTCTCATGAAAAGTGGACAGACATATAAACGGGTCAAAAAAACTATAAGAAATGTCGCGCCTGGACCATGAAATTTTTGAAACCGTTTCTTAGCGAGCACCTTTGGGCAAAGGGTATCCTACATTCCACATTTCAAGTCCCAAGTCCTCATGGTTCAGGAGATTTTGTGATGAGTGACTCAGTGGTATTTGGCTTTTATATATACAGATAAGAGTTTCAACGTAAGCTGGTTGTGTCAAGTAAAGAAGATAGCTGTTTCAAGGAAGGTCTAATCACTAATTCAATTTCAGGTAAGGAAGGCATTTATTTGAAGGTTAAGGTTATTCCACACACTAATCATGGAGCTAGAGAGTGGTGATGAGTTACTTGTTAACATGTGACACACACATGCGCTTAGGGGATAGCCAAAGGGTCCACCAGGAACAGGGTTGGTAACGAGCATTAATTCCCTTTTCTCTTTCCTCTTTCAGAACCACAGAAGACTAAGCCAAAATTCGTCACTCCCCTTCCTTTGCAGATGACCTCACTTCTGGCCCGTCCTGATGGCATAATTTCCTGAGCATACCAACGCCATTTTTTCATTTCCTGCTGTTTTGTATAAACTGACCTGTTTGCCATATTGCCGTGTCTTTGTTATTTTGCAGAAAGACCGGTATCAGTCGCTATTGTCTACTCCACAGCAATATACGTGGCAGAGCGCCAAATCTTTGGATTGTGTCATCTCAAGTACTTCACATATGAAAGAATTTCCCCGTACTCTGTACACATGACAATAACCACCTTAGAATATTATCATTTTACAGTCTGTGCGTTACTCGTTTTCCTCATATGTTGGTTGCTAGCGTTCCATGGATGTTCGCATGGTGTGGCCAGCAGCTTTTGCCTTCCATACCATCTGGAACATCCTCCATTTTAGTGAGATGGTTCCTTCTTGCAGCGATTGTTCCTTTAGTCTTCAGACTTTGGTTACTTTATGTCATGAAGCAGACCCCAGTGTGAATGATAAAGAATTAATTAGCAGCTGCCAGTCAAACTGGTGAGTGACCTGCCTGGCATTAGCTGAGCAGATTAGAGGTATCCCTGTTGCCTGCAAGACTATTCAAACTGAGCACTAAGATTTTTGGAAAAAGTCCACAACTCCCCACGAGATTTTTTTTTTTTTAATGTGGAGGACTAGATAATGAAGGAGCAGATGAGGCTTTAGATGCCCAAAGAAGCTCCTGCTTAACAACCACTTTGAACTCCTAGACAGATTTTTTGCCTACCCCTGTCCTTACACAACAAAAAGCGGTGACTTCAATTTGCACCTATAAAGCGCCCTGACGCCAGAAGCTCTCCAAGAGAACATTACACCGATTGAGCCGTCAAAGCCTTTTGAACTTGTTCACTTTCCTAAGTAGCTGTTTATTAGATCGACCCTCTCGGATCATCTGCACTTAATAAGCCACATTCATTTCGTTCTGCACTCGAACGGTTTTAAACACATGGAACTGCTGCACTGGACAGGTTGCAGCAGCTGATCTAGTGACACTACATAAAGTCCTGTAAAAATCAAGTGCCCTTTGATCCCACATCTTCAGTGAAGCATTGCAGCACGCTGGCAACTTGAACTAAAGTTCATATATAATTAACAGTGCTTTGCATAAGCACGAATAAGAGCAATTAAAAAAAAGCAAATGAGAATGAAATATTAAACACCCCACCGGCAAAATTAGTCTACAGTCATGACAAGGTAGTGACTAAATACCGGCAGACACTGAAAGCAAAGAATCTTAATGGACCCCAGGAAGATGCCCAGCCGCCATCACCACTGACATGCTGCAGGGGCGAGTGGCCGGTGACAATGGCCGCATGGAGAAGAAGAAGAAGAAGAAGAAGAAGAAGAAGAAGAAGAAGACGACACAGAGGAGATTCCACTCATCTCAAAGAGCCTCAAGTGATTCCTGAAGTTCAGGTCGTCCCGGGGGGCTATATTTAGCTGACAATATTGCACTTACTATTTTTAAAGGAGGCTCAGGACGCAGCTCTTTGACCAGAGCTCATATGCCTTGGAATGCTTTGACTCATGAATTGTTTCTCCTGATAATGTTTCATCACGCAATGAGCTCTGTTTAATTGGTTAGCTTGTCGTAACCTAGCCAGCGATGGCTAGCTCTTTGGCGCTTGCAGTCTTGTGACTGAGCCATGTGTCTCTGCATATCCCATTTCCTCCCCATCACAACAAGGTGCGGCTTTCAGCTCCCCGTCTAACACTTGTGACCTTTTATAGACAATGGCAGCATTTGCTGAATCTTCCCTGACAGACACTCTATTTAAAATAAATAGCAAACAAATGCAACTGGGCCTTTTCTCAATGCTGCCATTCTTTCTTAAAAAGTTGCCAGTGCATTTTATTCTTTTTTTTTTTTTGTAGTTTCCTTGCCATTCTCGGGGTGCACTTTGATTGATTTTTAATGTCCCAACTAATAAGAACTAAGAGTAGATAAGGTCGCGGAAACCCCCCCATCGTGCCTCTTTTCTCTTCATTATGCTACCCTAGCAACACGCATGCAGTTGAAGACACCGGCTAACGCTTGTCAAGACCACATTAGGAGCGCTCGACCCTGCACCGCCTCACTCAGTACATTCTCCTTGCCGTCTTCAAACTCTTTCTCCACGACAACACGATACCTGCTTATGGTTCCTTAGCCAGCTTGGCAAGTGGACTTGTCCGCACAAATCATGGCACGCTAAGGGCTTTCCTTACAAAGCACATGCATCATTCATAGAGATCTGCTGTGACCCGCCCAGCTGGAGTTATCAATGTGCAAAAGATAAAAGGTGGACAATCCCAGAAATATCTCAACCTGCCACCCAAAGGTTAAACTCACCACTGCTGCTGCCGAGCCAGTCATTTTAAAAGAAGAATCAGAATAAGAGAGCTGCTTTGATAGTTGGGTTGGTGAAAGCTCAAAAGGTTTTGAGAACTTCACCTAGCAGAGAGATGAGCCTTTATTCAGTGACAAATAGGAAAATGTGTATAAAAAGGATACAGTTTACCACAACCAATGAGAGTACTCGCTGTATATATAAAATCTCAAATCTGCCTGTCTGTACGTACGTCCACTTTTTACGAGAGAGCTACTTCATGGGTTTTTTCTACAATTTGCTTGAACATTCAGGCTGATTCTGCGACTTCTCGCATCGCGCTATGTATCATTGTCCGCTTGCGGTACCATATTATTTACGCGAATCCAAGAGAGATGCAGCGGGCTGAGGGGAGGGTGGCGGAGCCCTCCTTACTCACACACAAGCCTCAGGGTGTGTACCTTACCTCCGCTTGGCTAGCGAATGAGAGAACTACTTAACGGATTTAGATCAAGTTTTTTTTATATAATTTGCTTGAACAATCCATTTGATTCTGTGACTTCTCTCATCGTACTAAGTATCATAGTTTGCTTGCAGTAGCGATTTACTTGCGCGAATCCGAGAGACACGCAGTAGGCTTAGAGCCCTCCTCACTCATGCTCTAGCCTCAGGGTGTTCCTTACCTCCGCTTAGCTAATGAACGAGAGAACTACTTAACGGATTTAGATTGGGTTTTTTCCATAGTTTGCTGGAAAATTCCGGTTGATTCTGCGACTTCTCTCACTGTGCTGAATATCATAGTTCACTTGCAGGAGCGATTCATTTGTGCTAATGCGAGAAAGAGGCTGCGGGCCGAGGGGAGAGAGAAACGTGATGTCAGGAGTAGGGAGCCAGGCGGGTCCCTCCTCATTGTCCTGTTTCACTACTATGCGGGCGAAGCCCCAGGGGATGGCTGGTAAATATTATATACATTTACACGAGCGTGTGCACGGTGGACAGCTTAGGAGCTCAGGTGATGGTAATAACCCCCCGAACCAGGGGGTGGCACTGTGCTCTAATGCCTTCTCTCTTCCTGCCTTTGCAGAACGGAAGCCTAACTGCCACTCCGGTGCTGATGTCACTTCCATTGTCTGCCCTCCTTGACCCTCCCCTTCCTGTCTAAAACATATATAATCGAGAGGAGCCACCGACCTACTTCAGTTCTTGGTCTTGAGCTGGAGTCTGAAAAGACATCTCCGCTTTTTGACTGTGTGCTGTCAGATAATATATGGGGTTCACCCAGGGTGACTCTGTTTTGTCTCCTCTTTACAACACACGGGTTGAAACATCCAAAATCAAGGCAGCTGAACCAGACTGGAAATGAACAGCAAAAGAAAATGGTTAAGAAAATTATCACAGTCATGGGGTCCAAATTAAAGTCTTAATCAGACGCCACAATGTGACACTACTTTACAAAAGTTCTTTTAAACCCACGAAAATGTGAACATCCACTAAAGCTGACTGGATTCTTCCATCTGTAAAAGGAGCTTTACAGGTGAAAAAGCTGACATGTTTCAGAACACCGTCTTTCATCTGGGCTCTAATCACTGATACGACAAACAAACACAAGTTAGACAGACTGAGGCACTGAGAAACATTATCAGGCACCGACAGAAAAGTCTTTCCTTACAAAAAGTTCACCAAAGATGGCGGGCTCTCTCCTCCACTCTGACGTCACACATATATACACATAGACAAACACACAACCATAAGGTAAGCTTTGGATCTGGCCAGAAATAAAGAATGAAATCACACCTGGACGCTGGACACAGCTTACAGGAACCTGAACGACATACAAGAACGAGTGGAGGTCGATGCATTCAGAAGATAAGAGCAAAAGAAAGGAAAAGGTTTTAAATCAGAACAGGCCATTCTTCACAGCGCAGCTCCCAAGCAGTGTCAGTTTGAGACGTGACAATCTCGCTAGCGCTTCTCATTTGTGTCAAGAAATATTTCCTACCATGTCTGTGAATTCTTCTGTTGTCCAGTGGGCACTCTGTGTCCTTGTGCGATGGGTTTATTTTAAAGTAACAGCTGGCATCGCTCCGACTAACCTGCCTCCTAATTTTAAACCCTTTGATCTGCACAAGCTCTGCATGTGTAGGCTGATGGTGTTCAGCACCTTTTGTCATTCCGCAGATCCTTCAGTCTTTAAGATGGTCTGGATTTTCTCTAACGCTGTGAGGTCCTTCTTCTAATACATGAGACTAAGACTGTCCAGTTCGTCAGGTGTGACCGTCCATGAGTGCCATACAGCAGACTTGTACTCTGTACTGTGGGGGCACTCGACACTCCAATATTCTACTTCTCAATTTAAATGACTGGACTGTGGTGATCCCACAAAAGATTTCCAAGAAGCATACATATAATGCAGCCATCCATCTTCTAACACACTTATCCAGTTCAGCGTCCTGAAGTCCCGGTATCTGTCCCAGCAGGTCTGGGTATGAGTCCGTCGCAGGACGCAAGCTCACTCATTCATACTGGGCCAGTTACGAGTTGTCTGTTAATCCAATCTAATCTGATTTTTGGGATTGTAAAGCTAAAGCAGAGTTCACATAAGGTTACTCAAGATCCATCCGTAATGTCAAATCCATGTTCCTCTATAAATATTGTACACATATGTGAGTTGAATTTGTTGCATGAGGTTGTGTTCAGTTTCATCAATCAACTGCAAATGTTATTGGATTATTACCTCTAGTTTGCAGGAGACACTCCAGCTTGGATTTCATTGTACTGTGTACACATTCAGTTCAATTTACTGTTGCACAGCGTGGCTCCCTTCACTGGACGAAGGCTCAGAGTGTTGTAAGAGGTCCACAGGTAAAACGCAATCACCTCTTTACAAACAATGTACATACAATTCATGACGACGCAGACTTGTTTAAACACACAATAAAACAAAGCAGTTCCATAAGGATTACCATAAACTACCCGGTAATGTGGGGGTCTCTGAGGAGCTTCAAAACTCAACTTGGCGTTAATTTGGATAATTTCGGTGAAAAGGATAGACGAGCTTGTTGGACTGAATGGCCTGTTCTCGTCACAATTTTTCTAACTTTCTAAAGTACGAGGGTGTTGTACCGTGTTAGCCGTTATGAATGTAGTGAAAAGTCAAGCAAAAATGACACCTTTTATTGGCTAACTAAAAAGATTAGAATATGCAAGATGGGCCTGGGTTGCCTCGAAAGCTTGCATATTGTAAGCTTTTCTGGTGTCATTCTGCTTGACTTCTAACTTTCTAATAAATGGAGCCGAGCAACATCTGTCTGTCCATTAACACCGACACATGGCAAAAATCTTAAACTTGCTGACACACACAGCAACGCCATTCTGAAAGTTGACACATAGTGATACCTAAACCATGCAAATCTGCTGAAAGGTCAAAGCTGAAATTTTGATCCTATCACAATACATATACAGGTGGGTCTCGGGTTACGGTGGTCTCAACTTACATAAATTCCACAGATAAAAATGAGGCACTCAGACAGTCAAAACTTTTCCTCTCAATAGAATTTTAGCTCATGTTTAACTAGCAAGTTGCATTTTTTACTTGCAAGCACAGCTAACCAGTTTGGACGCAGAGAAATAAGTAGCAGCAATCACTGCTTTGCAATGCTGCGGAATGGTACTTTGTCACCATTTTGTGTAATCTGTGGAAATGTCGCACATGTCAGTGGCACATTCAATTGAAAATGAACAGATAGATCAGCCACTGGACCCTTAGCTAAGCAGCAGAGCCCACCGCTTGAGATTCCCAGGGTCCTCATTGCACATGCCAACCGTGTCATCTCAAAGGGAGGCGACACCTCGAATGATGCTTTATCAGAGACAGTGTGTGTGTCTCCATCATCACTTAGTGCAGCATCCTTACGCCTTTCTCAACTCTGTGAGGTACTGCAGGGTGCCAAACCAGATAAGGCTGACATACTGAGCACACCCATTGTTCAAACTTTTAGTTTAAATTACTGGAGGCTTGCGACTTAAATACTGTGATATTGCTTTACTGTTATTTTATGACTAACTTTGAAACATCCTTCTATAAAATAAGTAATAAATCATCACACATTTTTGCTCATTTCCCACAGACAGACATGTTTTCCATCTTGACACCCCTACATAAACCTGCTGGAACGCAACTTGTTCATAACCTGAGCTCCTTCTGTGTGTATACTGCATATATTGTAAAGGCAGGCAAGGATGGACTGGCTTCCAAACTGTGATGGATGAAAGACCCAAGTAGTGGATGAAGGGCGCAGATGGATTGATGTTTCAATTAGAATGGATGGTCTTCCATATCCTGGACAGGACTGTGAAATGAAAGGACAGATCTAGCTATCAGGACTATGTATATACTGCTCCATATGAAAGGTTGCAGCATTACTTGGCGAGATCACCCATTCACATTTGGGAACTGTAGTCCCATTGGGCAGCCCTGCTGAGTCCAGAGGGAACTGCTGAAAATGGTCTTCCTTGTTCTGAGGAGGTTCTGTCTGACTTGGAAGATTTCTCTCAATGTTGTGTGATGCTGGAAATACTGGCAGGTCCAGCATGAAAAGAGCCACCTCACTTCACTCGGTGTGTCAAAGTCGGCAGAGGAGGAGGAGGATAAAGCTCATCTGGGAGGAGTGGAGGAGAAAGTAGGAAGGAAGGAGAGAATTGTGTTTGAGTTTGTGTTGATTTTGAAGAATCCTGTAGGGAGATACTTTGTTAAATTAAAAAAATATCTATTTGAACCTGAGACTTGGGTAGGTGAAGTTGTGTCTGGAGTTTGGAGCTCTGTTATGCCTTGTATAAGTCACAATGTACACAGTACATATAAACTATACATATACAGCATGTATACAGTATATACATATAAGCTGTTGTAGAAAAGAGGATGGTGGCAAAATTGGATGCCATCACGAAAAACACCCTCCATCCCCTCCAAGAGGCGCTCACTCGGAGCACATTTAGCCACAGGCTCATTGCACCACAGTGTGCTTAGAAGCGCCTCTGCCCACTGCTATCAAGAAATTTAGTGCTTTCTCCCGGGGCATTCATTACATTTATTTTGAAATATCTGCACAATATACATTTTTTTGTATTTACATATTGATCGATCGATTGATTGGCTCTATTATTTGTCCTGTGAGTCTGTATCCTTGTTTTTTATATTTCTGCTGCTGTATGCAACTGAATTTCCCCTTGGGATCAATAAAGTATATCTAATCTAATACAATCTAATCTAACCTAATCTAATGTTATATATATATATATATATATATATATATAACAATACAATATAAACTATATGTATTACTATATATATATATATATATATATATTTACAGGTGTGGGGAAAAGTAGGTTTACATTTGTGAGCGCATGACGAACAGACTTTATCATTGTACTGTATTAAGTACAATGGGCCACTGTAACATTCTTTTGAAGTAATAAAGTTAATACAGCTATTGTAATAATCACAACGTGCAAGTCACTCTCCATATGAGCAACTGCAATTCTACTTTGCCCACCCCTGTATGTATATATATATATATATATATATATATATATATATATATATATATATATATATATATATATATATATATATGGCTAACCTGATGAAGGCTATACAGCTGAAATGTCGTGTCTTACCTTTTCACTGTGGAAATAAGCACTCTGATGGAGGCCAACACTAACTCCATTTTACACTCACACACACACATAAAAAATATCTTTTTTGTTATTCTTTTGTGTATTACAGGGTAATGGTTGTTGTTTAATGTATTTCTTGAGTTTCTGTCAAAAGCTAAATTTGCCCCTTAGGACAAATAAAGCAGATAGATAGATAGATAGATAGATAGATAGATAGATAGATAGAACTGAAAGGCACTATATAATCGATAGATAGATAGATAGATAGATAGATAGATAGATAGATAGATAGATAGATAGATAGATAGATGAAAGGCACTATATGAGAAAGAGAGATAGATACTTTACTTACAAGGGGAAATTCACATCTATGTGATAAATCTATACATCTTTATATATATTTACAGTATATGCACACATGTGCTCACACACACACATTTACTCATACATACAGTATATGAAATATGCAATATAAACACACTTCTGCCGTATATGTATAGAAATTAAAAATATCGTCACCTCATTGGTTGAGCAGATGACTTTAAATGGTGAAGACAGTAAAAGTAGAAGCCTGCACAAATGACCATACGTTTGTAGCTCAAAGTGAAAAGCCAACACAGACATGGAGAGAACGTCAGGGTGACATTTGCACCCAGCACTTCTAAGAGTTGTACCCCCATGGCCCCCTCCCCACCCTGTTAGTTTACTACGGCACATTAGTTTAGCAGTCGGCTCCTTTGTCAGATACCTGCCTAAACCCTAATTCTGACTGTCTACCAGTAGTGATTATTCAAGGTATCACCCAATGACCCAACGAAGTGTCCTCTACACATCTAACCAGTCTACTCCATTTTTTCTATTATTCTAGATTTCAAAAGTGGTGGCGACAGCAGCCCCAGCACTGACCCCCTGCTCGTCTTCATCAAAACAACTTGAGCTTATTGCCGTAAAGTTCCTTCTGCACACTACACTCCGTTGCAGGGATGAGTAGCCTCTCGTCTGCCTTTTTGATCAGATCAGATGCAGTCTTGCTGTCCAACACAGTATGTTGTTCTGCTTTCTCCTTAAGTTCTAACCACTATGTAAACCTGTGCCGACTAACTCGTAATAGACTTTAATAACTTTTATAACGGTTTGGTAGGACCTGACATACTAAACTCACTACTACTACTGCATGCCTCCTTATTTTCAATGTGCAACACCAGCAGGGTGGGGACTGCAGTCAGACTCTCATCCTGAAGAAATACACCAAAACCAAAAGAGTTAAATGGCTACACAGCCGTCCCCTGGGCGCGAGACACAGCAGTGCAGTGTCCAGATATATAAATGAAATCGGCCAAAGGCAACTGTAGCTTTTCTTCTGAGGGAATTTATTTTCTTTGTCCACTTTCATCCATAACATTTTGATTTAGGACGCTGTATGTATTGTGTCTGTCTACAATTCCGTGAACTTAGGCAAATACATTTTGAATAATGGCTTTTAAATCCCCCCAAATCATCGGTATAATCCAGAGTCAAGCAACATTGCAGTGGCTGCAGATAATTTGTGGAAATTGTTTTGCCGTAAATTTCGAAGGCCTGTAAAATGTCAAGATTCAATTATGAAATTGCATTTTTTAGACGTATTCAATTATCTGACCGTTTTTCACTTGAAAACGGGTGTTAAGTTAGGCCAGTTACAGCCGAGCTCCTTTAATCAGGTAATGTACTGAAAAGACTAAATGAAGCCTGGAGGTAATTGATACAAAGCACAATATCACAAATAACCCTGTGCAGTAAATTATTTTGCATAATACCACATAATGCATTGCATTAGCTTGTGATCTTTCAGCCTTGTCTCAGCTTGAGGCAATATTTAAGAAACGCTTACGGTGCCCGTCTTGGCTTCATCCCTTTAAAACGCACACAAGCACTAAAGCGTTTCTCAGCCTTCCATAATGGCCTTCTTGTTTCTGCCGCTCTTTGCTATAAGGGTCATGTCTCACTCACGTGCAACGGCCGTTGTCCGAGTCAGCTCTCCGCCAGCCATCCAGCTCGATGACATAAAACCTTTACGGTTGACGCACCGCCGGTGCTGCACACTGCCAGTCACTCATGTCAGATCGTTCGTGATGGAGGCATCAGCACTTTCCTGCCGCTGCCCCTCTTCCGATTTGCCCCGCGACGATTTCACAGAAGACGAGAGCGAGATAGGTGCTGGGCTTGTCGTTTCAATTTTTTTTTTTTGCCCCCCCACCCCCCTTTTCAAGCCTTCTTGGGAATTTGCTTCCCAATGTGCCTCGTGTCACCACCACAGCACTTAAGTAAACTTTACAGCCAGTCAAGCCATCGTCCAGTGGAGCCTATTTGCTGAGCAACACTGGAGCTTTGTGGTTTGCTTCACAGTTGACAGTAAGTTATGAGTCCTTTGTGAGCGCAGGGGAAGGAAAACAGAGATCGGAATTTGGCAGGAAAATATAATACCGAATTCTCCTGTCTATGGAACCTGAATATTCGGGAAAACAATCAAGCATTGTTGAAAGAGAGAAAAGAAACTTTGACAGATGAAATATAGAGGGGCCCCTTTTAGGAAAACAGTAAACAAAGCGCCATTGAAGCGGGCTCCTTTCTGTCATTTATAAAGATAGTTTCTTGTGTGTGTGTGTGTGTGTGTGTGTGTGTGTGTGTGTGTGTGTGTGCGTGTGCACAGTTTACAGCACACAGTTCAAATTCAACAAATCAAGTGTAAAATCTCCCACAGTCCACATTAAAATAGGCGGCAGAAGGAGAAGGGCATGCCAGAGAGAGAGAAAGAGAGACAGAGCAACGAGGGGGCTGCGGGAGAAAAAAAACTATCAGACGCTTCTCTGTTTCCGATGGGATACAATAAGTCGGCACGGGAGGAAAAAAGGGGCTCTCTGAGAAAACTCAACAAGAGTCGCCAACAATTGCTAATTCTCAAAGACTAATTTTGTCAGGGACAGGAAAAGAGAAAAGCTCTGCAGATCACTCTGTGGCATATGAAAGGAGGGAGCTATTCTCTTCCACAACTGGAGAACTGTGCATCCCATTCTCTGGAGTGGACCTCGTGAGGTCACCATTGGCATGAGGCACTCACAAACTTGGGCTGGTACAACTGCCGTTTGGACATCTGGAATGCCGGCATACAGTGGGCCGCTTTCTCCCCAAAGTCTTTTCTTTTCCAAAAATAGGAGGCTTAGCCGGCACTAGTCACCCAAACAGGAAAATTCCCGGCACATAAAGAAAAGAAAAGCACTTCTGTTCCCTTTCATTCTAGTTTTTAGAAATGGCACGGAGGAAATTACCTTCAAGGCAGCCGTCACTGAGGCGCTCTCGTCTCCGGGCCTGGTGTGCAAAATCCTCTAGTCGGAACAAGAGGGACCCACCAGAGTCGGCCTGTTAAAGCCTTCAGACTTGTGCCATCTTAAGTACAGTATATAGAAATGGAAGGGAAAATGGAAACGGTAAAGCGGCGGTGACACATCTGTCTGAAAGAGCACACGGGCAAGCGCCCAGAGAGCACAAACATACATGGAGACGTGTGGGTAAAGGACAGCCGGACAGAAGACGAGGTTTAGGAGTGTGTGTGCGCATTCCACACAACTTGAAATATGAAAAAAATGCAAACCGCTGCATGGCACACAGTGGCGTGCCACATGTGTCAGGTCAAGTCAGGCTGCCTCCATGAATTCAGAGTTAAAAGAAAACAACTAGTCCGAACAAAGATAAGCAGCTGACAAAGGATTTCAAGACAGCTAAGAGCGTGGGCCATGGGTTTGGATGTTCCAGGTAGTCCACGTGACTGCTGGGGAGTTTCTGTTCTTCCTCAGAGAGGTACATTTTATCAGTTTGGTAGCACAGAACACACACTGCCAAGCAGTCTATTCAAGCAGAGCCGATCCCAGCCACCATCTACAGGAGTCCATCAATGGAAACCAACAAAATCAGACGGAGAACATCGGAACAAACACCACAACGAAAGTGAACAAGCAAGGAAGTGCTACCTGCTGTGGCATGGGGGCACGTGTAAATAATCAACATCGATACACTGAATATTGCCCTAAGGCAGGGGTCCCCAACGCCGCTCCTGGAGGGCACCAATGGCTACAGGTTTTTCTTCTAACCCTTTTCTTAATGAGTGACTTCTTTTTGCTGCTAATTAGCTTCTTTTGAATTCATTTTAATTGACTTGCTCTTGAAGACTCAGACCCCTCAATTGATTCTTTTTCCTTAATTAGCTGCCAAACAATAACGAGATACAAAATGAACCAAAACATGGCCAACAAAAGATAGCCAACATTGTCCATCATATAATATCTGAGAATAAAGAAAGGTGGAGGTCTCAGGAATGTCAATCTGCTCAGGTCCACCGAACATTTGACCAGAAAAGAGAAAATCAACAATTTCAGAAATGTCTGCTATTGCACAAGAAGAGCAGCAACGAGCCATGGAATTAAAGAACGGGTTTAATTAACGACAAGAATAAGCAACTGGCTGGAGTGAAACTGGTGGGAGTTTCAGGCCCTGACTTAGTTGGTCTTCTGTTGGCTCACTCACTTCACCTTTCATTTCTCTTTGGGTGCCATTGAAGGAAAGAAATGAAGTAATTCAGAGCAACGACGAAAAATCCAAGGGAACAAATCTTAAAACAAACAAGTCAGTTAAAATGAATTCAAACAAAGTTAACTAGCCACAAAAACAGGTCACTAATTAAGAAAGGGGTTAGAATGAAAACCTGCAGCCACTGGAGTCCTCCAGGACCGCAGTTGGGGACCCCCTGCCCTGAGGCATTGTACAGATTTTCCTACTTGTTATATAATTTTTACTTATTGTTTGGCTGACGCCTTTATCCAAGGTAACTTACAACATTTGAGATACAATTGGTTACACTTCATGCTTTTTTCAGTTGGAGCACAGGCAGGTAAAGTGACTTGTTCAGGGTCACACAGTGTCAGTGGTGGCATATAAACCCACAAGCTCAGGGTTCGAAGTCTTTGCCTTAAGCACTGCACCACACTGCCTGCTTAGATGAAGAAACTCATTCAGGACAGAGACCCAGGCAGACACTGAGCTGTGTGCTTTACAAAGTGACCCCCTACCCAGTAGGCAGCCACGGAGCATTATACTGTATAGTGGCTTTTACACTCAAAACCGCATTGAAGTCCAGCCATCCATGTTCAGAACCCAGGCCACCAAGAACTGAAGTCTACCTAGCTGAAACATGTAGGAGGTTCAAGTCCACCTCCTGGCAATACAACTATAACATTATGTTTTAGCAATAAACTTCAACTTATTTTGAATTACTTATGTAGTTATATTCATATACATTTAAGAATATTTCTACAGCAGGTTTAGGTTCTTTAAAAGTCAGAACTAATTTGTGTTTTACAGCTGCACCTTGATACAGGTACACTCTGCCAGGAAGATGGCCAGTATGACGGCATGAAGAAAAAGGAAAGGGCAGGAATGAGAAATACACACGGCTGTAATGGGAACCATGCAGCTCCAGTTCTGATAGTAAAAGTAGTGGTAGCAGCTTGGCACACCTATCCTTGGCCAGTTTCGCCCATTCCTCTTTGCAGCACCTCTCAAGCTCCATCAGGTTGGATGGGAAGCGTCGGTGCACAGCCATTTTAAGATCTCTACAGAGAAGTTCAATCGGATTCAAGTCTGGGCCACTCAAGGACATTCCCAGAGTTGTCCTGAAGCCACTCCTTTGATATCTCAGCTGTGTGCTGAGGGTCGTTGTCCTGCTGAAAGATGAACCGTCGCCCCAGTCTGAGGTCAAGAGCGCTCTGGAGCAGGTTTTCATCCAGGATGTCTCTGTATGTTGCTGCAGTCATCTTTCCCTTAATCCTGACTAGTCTCCCAGTTCCTGATGCTGCCACCACCATGCTTCACTGTAGGATAGTATTGGCCTGGTGATGAGTGGTGCCTGATTTCCTCCAAACGTGACGCCTGGCATTCACACCAAAGAGTTCAATCTTTGTCTCATCTGACCAGAGAATTTTGTTTCTCATGGTCTGAGAGTCCTTCAGGTGCCTTTTGCCAAACTCCAGGTGGGCTGCCATGTGCCTTTTACTAAGGAGTGGCTTCCGTCTGGCCACTCTACCATACAGGCCTGATTGGTGGATTGCTGCAGAGATGGTTGTCCTTCTGGAAGGTTCTCCTTTCTCCACAGAGGACCTCTGGAGCTCTGACAGAGTGACCATGAGGTTCTTGGTCACCTCCCTGACTAAGGCCCTTCTCCCCCGATCGCTCAGTTTAGATATCTGGCCAGCTCTAGGAAGAGTCCTGATGGTTTCGAACTTCTTCCACTTACGGATGATGGAGACCACTGTGCTCATTGGGACCTTCAAAGCAGCAGAAATGTTTCTGTAACCTTCTCCAGATTTGTGCCTTGAGACAATCCTGTCTCGGAGGTCTACAGACAATTCCTTTGACTTCATGCTTGGTTTGTGCTTTGACATGAACTGTCAACTGTGGGACCTTCTATAGACAGGTGTGTGCCTTTCAAATCAGGTCCAGTCAACTGAATTGACCACAGGTGGACTCCAATGAAGCTGCAGAAACATCTCAAGGATGATCAGGGGAAACAGGACGCACCTGAGCTCAATTTGGACCTGAGCTTATGTACATGTGCTTTCTCAATTTTTTCATTTTAATAAATTTGCAAAAATCTCAAGTAAACTTTTATCACGTTGTCATTATGGGGTGTTATGTGTAGAATTCTGAGGAAAAAAATGAATTTAATCCATTTTGGAATAAGGCTGTAACATAAGAAAATGTGAAAAAAGTGATGAAGCGCTGTGAATACTTTCCGGATGCACTGTAAGATAGATAGATAGATAGATAGATAGATAGATAGATAGATAGATAGATGGATAGATAGATAGATAGATGAAAGGCACTATATAGATAGATAGATAGATAGATAGATAGATAGATAGATAGATAGATAGATAGATAGATAGATAGATAGATGAAAGGCACTATATAATGATAGACAGAGAGTAGTATAATACATTTGGTTTGAATATAAAGAGAGGGAGACAGTAGTAACAGCAGTAGTCATCGTATTATCCCATACAGTGAAAGTCTTCCTTGCATTTCTCAACATGTCTCCGCTCTCCGTCACCAAGACAAACGTCCTTTTGTTAAATTTAATGGTCAGTGTTTATCTACAGCTTTTCTTTTACATCCCACTTTTCCTCTTCACTCACAGGTCTACTCTTCTTTACGTCACTAGATATATTTCATTAATAAACTGCTTGATCTTGTAACTGTGTTTTTAGCCCCCAAATATGCACAGTAAACACAAACAAATCAGTAACATGTACAGTTGGCAGCCAAGTGAGAATCAAGCTGAAAATCCTATATGAGCACATGAAGTCACACCTTGTTATATAGTGCCTTTCATGTAAGCACCACTCCAGAGAGTTATACCTCAACATTACATGGATTATAGCTTAAAAAAACCCTTCAAGCACGTTAACAGTGAATTATTTAGGGTGCCATACTGCAGCCTGGCAGTACATTTGCCACCTTTTCAACAAGCCACACCAAAGAATAAACAATGAAAGACAATCACACTTGATATTGGATGTTGTAGCTGGTAGCAGTGGTTTGCTGCTCATGCAGCATATGGAGTAGCAGAGTAGCTATCTTCTGTGAGTTGTCTCAAGTCGTTAATATTGTGAGGCTAAACATTATTTGCTTTAAAAGGACTTACTTTTCTATCTGCCTAGCATAACTACCCCGTAGCAGTACCAGTAGCTTTTAAAGTTATTCTAAGCTGGCAGTGGTAACATCACTGACTTACTGGGTTTCTAGCAGAACAGATTAGTTGCATAAATAAGTGGCTGTGAAAATGAATAATGAATTTATGACTTCCTAGGTCCCTGAGATACAGTAAGTAGTTGATATGGCGCCTAACGTCATGATACACTACTAATGTTAATTTGGTAGCGGTGATGTGATCCTGTTCTGCAGGGTCTTTTTTAAGCAAGACTTTGTAAAGAGCTCGACTGGTTTCTTGAGAGCGCAAGTTCCATTTCCGTCACCACAATGTCTGATGAGCTCTCGGATGAGAAACACCGTTGTCTTTCATAGTGGAGGGACAGCAGATGCTGAATGCACACTTAGAAGTATTAATTTGATTGCCTCTCCTCTTGAAATGAGCAGAAACATTTTTGGGGTGGGATCTCAGCCTTTTTTTGTTTTATTTCTTTTATGATTGTCTGTTTCATTAAAAAAACTCCAAATTACTGAATGTTGTCATTATGACATCTGTTAAGGGATTGGTTCGTAAGCATTACAAACTGGCCTGAAATTATCCAGTGGAAAGAAAAAAAAAAAAAAGTGGTGAATGCCAAGTGGCCACCATAAAACATGACAGTTTTATCACAAGTTTTCTTTTCTTCACATTTTAGGAGAACATTGCAAAATCCAGACAAATGACATTTTAAAGTATACACAGAGGCTCAAAACTTGATGGGTAGCAATCATAGCTGGCAAAGATGTGAAGCTACTGCAGTGTGGCACATGCGTGCCACCCTTATACAAATTAAGGTGCTGCATACATGGGCATTGTACCCCTGGCACTTTAACTTGGAGTCCATTCTGTAGTTGCAAGTAAGAATTTCATTGTCCTGTTCACCCAGAATAATAAACGTGAACTTAAAGTGCAATGAAGTGTCCCATCCAGAGACACAGTGCTCTTGTTGACCCAGACAAACCCCCAGCACTGCCCTCTTCAACCTCAATGCTCTCTTTCAGAGTTTGACTTCATTTTTCTTTCCTTTAAAACCAAGCAAGGGAACAAACAGGGTGACTGCCAGAATTCCATGGCGGGTTTGCTCTATTAAAGCAGAGGTTTATGGGACAAATGTATACAGGTAGGATATAGCCATGACAAGGCGTCCGGGCGCACAATTTATTCATCTCTGTCTACAAGAGTGCTGTGAAGGCCTCGCTGCCGCTACCAGAAATATCAGTAACAATATAGCCAGCTGCATTGCATGTCCTGGACGCATCTTTCTTCCCATTTTTCAGTTTATTAAACAAACATCCTCTATGTTTTTAAAAGTGCGTTCGCATTTAATGTGATAGTCATGTCTGTCCATCTATCTGTCTGTCTAAGTCAGGGGTGACCATCTCCAGGCCTGGTGGCCCACAGTGGCTGCAGGTTTTCATTCTAACCATCTTCTTAATTAGTGAGCCCCTCAGTTGTTTCTTGTTCCTTAATGAGCAGCCAAACAATAATGACGACACAAAACGAGCCGCCACATGACCAGCTCACCTGAAAATAAAGAAAGGTGAAGGTCTCGGTCATGTGGGGGTCTGCTCAGGTCAACAAAACATCTTGATGGTGGTCTTAGCAGCAACAAGTCCTGATATTCAATAACGGCTTTAATTAACAGCAAGAATTGGCTTCTCATTAAGGAACTGGATGGAGTGAAATGGACTGGAGTTTGACCTTCCAGTTTAGCTGCTCATCTGTTGGCTTACTTCACATCTTATTTCTGTTTGGCTGCCATTTAATGAAGAAAGGAATCAATTCAGAGGACTGAATCCTTAAAAATAGGGCTATTAAATGAAGGGAAAACAAGTTAAATAACAGTAAAAACTGAGCACTGATTAAGAAAAGGGTTAGAATGAAAACCTGCAGCCACTGCGACCCACCAGGACCAGAGTTGGACACCCCTGGTCTAAGTGAAACAACCGGGCACACTTAATTAATCTTCCAGGAAATCTGACAGGACAGTTCAGTTTTCATTGTGATATCTTAAATACAAGTCCAAAGTCTCCCATTGAGAAGCTCTAGTGAATCTGCAAATTCATCCATCTTAAAGCATAATCAATGCAACTATAACGATGAATGATTTTAGGGTTCCAATGTTACATTGAGGAGGCACGGTGGCGCAGTGGGTAGCCTCACCGTTAGGAGACCCAGGTTCTCTTCCCGGGTCCTCCCTGTGTGGAGTTTGCATGTTCTCCCCGTGTCTGCGTGGGTTTCCTCCCACAGTCCAAAGACTTGCAGGTTAGGTGGATTGGCGATTCTAAATTGGCCCGTGTGTGTGCCTGGTATGTGTATGTGTGTGTGTGTGTGTGTGCCCTGCCCGGGGTTTGTTTCCTGCCTTGCGTCCTGTGTTGGCTGGGATTGGCTCCAGCAGACCCCCGTGACCCTGTAGTTAGGATATAGCGGGTTGGATAATGAATAGATAGATGGATGTTACATTCAGACCAGTTACTTTTTTTTAATATGCCTTTTCTTTTACTCATTTCTCAGCCACTCCAGAAGGGAAAATGGTGACATAGCGGCATATCAGCCAATTGCAGAGCCGCAGCACCACACATCACTGCAGGTCTAGGCCAGCAGTTTATGGATGAAAGTTTGAAAGTTTTTTGACAATTGTGTGTCACCCTAGTGATTTAGCGGGTGGCGCCATATGTTGTGTTATAGTCATCACTTTCAATATTTTCTTTATACTTTTTTGTTTCATTTTAGTTACTAATTTTTTGGCTGACATCCTTATCCCTGGCGACTTACAACTTTTGAGATATAACTGGTTGCATTTCTTTTCCTTTTTCCAACTGGAGGCCAGGCAGGTGAAGTGACCTACTCGTGGTCACACACACTGTCTAATAATAATAATAATAATTCTTTATATTTGTATAGCTCTTTTCTCACAGGTGAATGTGGAGCCACTTCAACCACCACTAATGTGTAGCATCCGGCGACGGCAGCCATTTTTGTGCCAGTATGCTCACCACATTTATCTATTTATTTATTTATTATTTGCAATGGTGATGGACAGACGAGATTAGACAGGAGTCCCCGTGGACTGTGATGTTTGCTGATGACATTGTGATCTGTAGTGAGAGTAGGGAGCTGGTTGAGGAGACCCTGGAGAGGTGGAGATATGAGAGGAGAGGAGAGGAATGAAGGTCAGTAGGACCACAAAGACAGAATACATGTGTGTGAATGAGAGGAAGGTCAGTGGAATGGTGAGGGTGAGGGAGTAGAGTTGGCGAACGTGGAGGAGTTTAAATACTTGGGATCAATAGTACAGAGGAATGGGGATTGTGGAAGAGAAGTGAAGAAGAGAGTGCAGGCAGGGTGGAGAAGAGTGTCAGGAGAGATTTGTGACCGCAAGAGTGAAAGGGAAGGTCTACAGGATGGTAGTGAGACCAGCTGTGTTACATGGGCTTGAGACGGTGGCACAGGAGACAAAGCTGGAGGTGACAGAGTTAAAGATGCTAAGATTTGCATTGGGTGTGACGAGGATGGATAGGATTAGAAATGAGGACATTAGACGGTTGGCAGACAAAGTCAGAGAGGTGAGATTGCATTGGTTTGGACATGTGCAGAGGAGAGATGCTGGGTATATTGGGAGAAGGGTGCCAAGGATACAGCTGCCAGGTAAGAGGAGAAGAGGAGAGCCTAAGAGAAGGTTTATGGATGTGGTGAGAGAGGACATGCAGGTGACGGGTGTAACAGAACAAGATGACGAGGACAAGAAGATAGGGAAGATGATCCGCTGTGGTGACCCCTGACGGGAGCAGCCAAAAGAAGAAGAAGAAGATGCTCATCACACATCAATTGTTAGGTGGTGAAGTGCTGAGACAGCCAATCTGAGACAGTGGATGATTAGGGGGCCAGAATGACTAGACTGTGGTGGGCAATTGGGCATCGAGACACACCCTACACCTTAAAAATGATGCCCAGGGGTCTTTTATGACCACAGAGAGTCAGCACCTCGGTTTTACGTCTCATCTGATGACGCCATTTTTACAGCACAGTGTCCCCATCACTGCCCTATTCAGACCACAGGGTAAGCACCCCCTGCTGGCCTCACCAACACCTCTCCAGCAGCACCCCAAGCTTTTTCTAGATGGTCTCCCACCCCAGTACTGGCTGGGCCCAAACACTTAGCGTCACGTGGATGAGCTCTTTTGAAGTGCAGGTGCTATGGCTGTTGGCATATAGTAGCAGGATTTGAACCCACAAACTTCAGGTTTGAAGTCCAAAGCCTTAACCAGAATGCCACACTACCTGCATAATGTTGAAATTAAATCACTCTCAACAACATAATAGAGTTATAATAAAAAATAAAAGCTCTAAAAGTATGCAATAAAAATGGAAGAAAAGGGGTCAAGTCAGAGCAAACAATGGGTATCATATTGACGTGTGATTGATAATACTGCACAAGACAGTATTAGGAGAATTATCTTCATGCTTTTGGGAAAAAAAGGAAAATATGATCTTTGTACACCACTGCATTTGTGAAAGTTAGAAGTGGGAGGCTATCCAAATGTATCTGTGAGTGTATTTGAATAAAGTGTTTAGTGACTTGTAAAAGCACAATATATAACACCAGAATAAACTCTACGGCAGCATCTTCATAAATTACACAATGACCTCCAATCTCTCGATATTGTACCAAAATAAATTCTGTTCTGCCCTCTACGAGAAGCATCTGAAATGCCGAATTGTTTTCAAAACAAGTCATTTCTGTTTACTTTTGTTTAATCTTTTCATGTCGCGTTTTTAAAAAGGCTTCTCACAAAAGCCTTTTGATCACATGAAATGAGTTTTAAAAATACCAACATAAACAATGAAAACAAACACCAATATATCAAAAGGACAAGCAGACACAAAATAATACTTATAGTTAAACTGTTAACATTTTCAAAAAATACCTACCACCAAAAATCAAAACAACACAGCAAATCAGAATATCCAAAGGCGTAATCCACTAACACAGCTGTAAACACACAATAAAATACACCCGGCTGTGCTGACTCAACTGTGGTGCTAACTTCTGAATCGTTATGCATTTCTTAAAAAATTACAAAAACGCAACTTTGATTCTGTACCTACAGGAAGAATTTGCAATACTCTTCAATACATTTTTTACTGGGTGTTTTCCAGCTTTAATAAGCTTTAACAATTTTCTTTTGTAGGAGGATGTTGACAAAACCCTCCACTAACTTTCTGTTATGCTGTTTCACCTAAAAGAGATAAAGTAGAGTTAAATAGGCTCCCTTCATTATTCATGTGAAGAAATCCATTTAAAGACTTTACTCTGTAGGTTGTACACTCTGGTAGACCTCAGCCATTTGGGAAAATTACTTGCAAAATGCCCTGACACATGCAAATTAAGTGCTAATTCACCAATCAGATTCAAGCTCAGATTCATGTGGCGTTATTGCCATATCATCCATACTCAGCATTGCAGCAAACAGTGGCATGAAATAGCGTTCCCTAACGCTGCGGCGCAACACACACATAAACACTGGGCATGTGTAAGATAAGTGAACAACTATACTACATTACACTTCTTCTTCTTTCATCTGCTCCAGTTAGGGGTAGCCACAGCAGATCATCTTCTTCCATATCTTCCTGTCCTCTGCATCTTGTTCTGTCACGCCCATCACCTGCATGTCCTCTTTCACCACATCCATAAACCTTCTCTTAGGCCTTCCTCTTCTCCTCTTCCCTGGCAGCTCTATCCTTGGCACCCTTCTCCCAATATACCCAGCATCTCTCCTCTGCACATGTCCAAACCAATGCAATCTCGCCTCTCTGACTTTGTCCCCCAACCTTTCCTGACCCTCTAATGTTCTCATTTCTAATCCTGTCCTTCCTCGTCACACCCAATGTGAATCTTAGCATTTTTAACTCTGCCACCTCCAGCTCTGTCTCCTGTGCCACCGTCTCCAGCCCATATGACACAGCTGGTCTCACTACCGTCCTGTAGACCTTCCCTGTCACTCTTACTGATACCCATCTGTCACAGATCACTCCTGACACTCTTCTCCACCCACTCCACCCTGCCTGCACTCTTCTTCACTTCTCTTCCACACTCCCTGTTACTCTGTACTATTGATCCCAAGTATTTAAACTCATCCTCCACCTTCACCAACTCTACTCCCCTCATCCTCACCATTCCATTGACCTTCCTCTCATTTACACACACATATTCTGTCTTGGTGGTCCTACTGACCTTTATTCCTCTCCTTTCATATCTCCACCTCCCCAGGGTCACCTCTACCTGCTCCCTACTCTCACTACAGATCATAATGCCATCAGCAAACATCACAGTCCACGGGGACTCCTGTCTAATCTCGCCTGTCAACCTGTCCATCACGATTACAAATAAGAAAGGGGCTCAGAGCCGATCCCTGATGTAATCCCACCTCCACCTTGAATAAATAACTACAGTTGAAGCCCAAAATTTCCATCCACTTGGGGTGAATTCTTTCAAACACAGATTTTATACTAACAAACTATAAATTTGGCATATCATTTAAGACATGGACTCTGTGCAGGGCAAAAGTAATTTCTTTCAACAATGTTCACAGACCTCTGAGCATTTCACTTTTTACTGACCATATCACAATTCCAGTGGGTCACAAGTTTGCATACACTTTGTTAACAGCTTGGAAAAATCCAGAAAATGATGTCAAGCCTTTAAGCGATTAGCTTCTGATTACCAATTAGCCTCATTGGGGCCAACATGTGGATGGATCTTATGGCCTACCATCAAACACACGACCTCTCCGCTTGACATAATGGGAAAATCAAAAGAAATCAGCCAAGACCTCAGGAAAAAAAGATGGTGGACCTCCACAAATTTACTTCATCCTTAGATACAATTTCCAAATGTCTGAAGGTTCCACGTTCATCTGTACAAACAATAATACTCAAGTATAAACACCAGGGAACCACCCAACCGTCATACTACATAACGCATTCTGTTTCCCAGAGAAGGACGAACTTTGGCACGAAAGGTGCAAATCAATCCCAGAACAACAGCAAAGGACCTTGTGAAGATGCTGGAGGACACAGGTAGACGAGTATTGATATCCACAGAAAAACGAGTCCGACATCGATATCACCTGAAACCCTGCTCAGCAAGGAAGAAGCCACTGCTCCAAAGCCGCCATCAAACGACGGCAGACGGCAGTTTACAGTGGCACATGGGGACAAAGAAGTGTCCTCTGGCTTGATGAATCTAAGATCGAACTGTTTGGCCATAATGACCATCGTGATGTTAGGAGGAAAAAGGGTGAGGCTTGCAAGGCAAAAAACACCATCTCAGCAGTGAAGCATTGGGTGGGACCATCATGTTGTAAGACGGCTTTACTGCAGGAGCGACTGGTGCACTTCACAAAAGCGATGGCATCATGCCGTAGGAGATAAACTGCAGGAATGTGTCAACAGCTCAGCAAGGATGTTGAAGCTCAGTCACAAATGGGACTCCCAAAGAGACAATGACCCCAAGCAGACCTCCAATGTGGCAGCAAAATGGCTTAAGGACAACAAAGTAAATGTATTGGAGTGGCCATCACAAAACCATGACCTCAATCCGATTGAACATTTGTGAGCAGAACTGAAAAAGTGCCTGCAAGCAAGAAGGCCTGTTCCAATTACACAAGTTTGGTCTGGAGGAATGGGCCAAAATTCCAGCAACTTATTGTAAGAATCTTGTGGAAGGCGACCAAAATGTTAAACAATTTAAAGGCAATGCGACTAAATATTAACAAAGTGTATGGAAATTCCCACTGGAATTTTGATCTAGTCAATAAAAAGTCCAAAACTCCGAGGTCTGTCGACATCTTTGGGAAAAACAACTTTTGCTGTGCACAAAGCAGACGTCTTAACCGAAATGCCATATTTATAGTCTGTTAGTATATAATCTGGGGAAAGCTTAGAAAGGGAGTTCTAAAGAACTCACTAGAACTGTATGGAAACTTCTGATTTCAACTGTAAATAACAGGTAATGAATAGGAAGTAATACAAGGAAGTAAGTGCTAATAAGTGTGTGTGTCTGTCCAGCCCGGAAGTGAGAGGTGGAGTCGGGGTAAGGGCTCCGCCTCTGAGGAAACAGAAAACTCACTTAGCCACTAATAACACAAGTGAGGGCAGCTCGTCGGCAAAACAAAACCTCAGAAGAAAGACAAAGTCGCTTAACCACTAACATCGGCAAACTGGTATGTCTTTTACTTTTCCTCTGCTAATGCACAAGCGAGGCAAGCAGGTCGGCAAAACGAATCCTCCTAGGAAAGAGATGCCCAGAGTAGTTCCTTTCAATTACCTGACTAAATAAATTTAAATTTTTTTCGATGATTTCAATAGTTTCTAGGACACCAAGCTTTTTAAAGCATTGGTTTACACAGCTAGTAAATAAATAACACCTAACAATAAAAACAACAATAGTAACAAATGTACTGCCTATAAATAAACTACTAGGAGCAGATCGGCAGTTGGGCCGCACAGGGTTCAGAGTCTGGACACCCAAGTTTTTGGTGCTACTGTACCTTCTGCTAGATGGAAAAGGGGCAAAGTGACAATGGGCAGTGAGGGAGTGGTCCTGCACAATGCTGCATCTCTTAATAAGGGTGTCAGAGTAGTGACGTTTATGGATGTTTGCAGCTTGGAGGGTTTCCGAATGGCAGTTTGCTAGCTTGAAACAGACAAACCAACATTGGGCGAGATTTTATAGGACTGGGTGATATTTTCGCTGTAATTGGACTGTAAAGTGTCAGTCAATTCTGGCAACCCTGCTTCTGCTGCTCCTTGAAATCGAAGCGGGTACATAAGTGACATAATGTTCACGTCTGTGAAAAGTAAAATATAAAATCAACATAACTTATGTGGAAGTGCGTGACAGATGTCTCACTGACATTTCATGCTACAGTGACTTAACGTGTGCTCGGTATTTCCAGCTGCATTATCTAAAGATGATAACGATTCAGTATTTCTCTGAAACTATCATTTATCAGCAAAGCGTCACAATGATCTGACATCAAATCACGTTTGCATGCGGCCAACAATTTTAGCTTGAGACTTCAGTACAGATTTTAAATCTTCATTGGGTACTTCGAAAAAAATAATGTTTAAGAAATGTGAGCTGCAGTTAGGCACAGACTTCCACATCCAACAACTAACAACAGCACGTCAGTCTTAACATCATTTGAGTTGGCATCTGCTGTCTGTGAAAGCAACCTCAGCCATATGATATTGTAAAACACTATTACAAATGTTTTATGAACATAATTAAAATCAATTGTCCCTGTTACTTTTGAATATTACTATTTTATGGATGTCTTTATCCAGGGCGACTTGTACATCTCTATATATCCAAAATATAATTGTCGGTCTGTCTACATGTCTATTCGCTTTCCATGAGAGAATTACTTAACGAATTTAGATCTGGGTTTCTTTCTGTAATTCCGGTTGATTTTGTTGCTTCTCTCATCTCATGAAGTATCATAGTTCACTTTCGGTACTGATTTATTTGCACAAATCTGAGACAGTGGCTGCAGGTCGAGGGGAGCCGGACAGGGCCCCGCACACTCACGTGCCAGCCTCAGGGCGTTCCTTACCTCCGCTCAGCTAGCAAACAAAAAAACTACTTAACGGATTTAGATTTTTTTTTCTAGAATTTGCTTGAACATTCCGGTTGCTTTTGCAACTTCTCTCTTCACGCTAAGTATCACAGTTCACTTGCGGTACTGATTTATTTGCACAAATCTGAGAGAGCGGCTGCAGGCCGAGGGGAGGGGAGAGGGGTGGTGCGCTCCTCACTCACGCGCCAGCCTCTGTTTGAGTCGCTCTACCTCTCGCCACATGTTGCCTCCTCTTAGCTAGCGATACCCTTTTGTTCAGCAGATATCATAATCTACAGATTGTTTAGGAGTAACGTTTGACATTTTTGATAGAGAGATCAGAGCTACTTGTGTTTTAGAGGGTAGCTGCTGATTGCCAGAGATATCCCAGCCACATGCTCTTCTCTCCACGCAGGGGGTGCTCTTCCATCACTGCTCAACATGATCAGATATAGTGCCAACGTTTGACGTCGAAGTGTACCTACCTTACACTTGGCCACTGATACCTTGACAACTTTTTACCTTTTTAAAAAAGAAAACACATCTACATTTTCACCCCGATTGAAAAACCAAAAATATTGTATACCAGTAACGGCGTACTGCACAATAAAGTCCAGTGAATACACTTGACTTATACTTTTCAGACTCTTTCTCTGTACGTTTAGCATTCGTTTGCTCAGAAGTTGATAAGCTTGCTGCTTCATGAGCATCTTGTTTTCTCCACCCTAGCGGCCCGCTTCTTCTCTTTTTCCGTCTGCATTTTTTCACGTTAAAACTGATTAAGTCGTTTTTCTTGTTGCAATTACTTAGTACGTATTTCTTAACTTTTCACTTAAGCTGGCACTTAAGTCTAAGATATGAAGAGGTTGGGGAAGTAACGGCGAAGGTGGTTGGGATGAGAATGGTGCCTGTACGTATGTGCCGCACGAACTCTCTACTGCGTGCTGCCAAGAGTTGCTTCCACAATAAAATAAAATAAAAAGAGTAATAAAAATCATCACCCTGAAAGCAGACAGTAGAAGTCACATAGTATATGTGTACCAAATTTTAGGTCAACAGGTCAAAATGATTTGCGAGCTACAGGTGATTTCAAATCCTGGACAGACAAACAGACAACCACGGTAGCCTATTATATAAGAAGATCAAGACGCCCTCAGATACAAAAGCTATCAATATAAATTCTTCTCAATACAAATTATTAGATTTTTAAGTCTGTCCTGTTTTACTACTACGTGGGAGGAGCTGTGGGGGTCAGTTAATTTGAGATAATGAGAAGTAAAACAAAATGACTAAAAATATTATAATAGGCAGGCTTTCGAGCCAACTCAGGCCTCCTCTTCAGGCAATCAGAGTTTCTCATTACATACATGACGGCTAACAAGGTGATTACTATCGTTTGTGATTGAATCGTTCTGCAACTTCAGCGTTACTTATTGACTTTTCTGACAAAAGCACATTTTCCCATGGCTTTACGGTACCGGAAACATTATCTGCTAGTATAGCCACGAGCCTTGAACATCACAACTGAAGTGCTAGGCTGCAGGAGGGGACAGCAGGGGGGGCCTTAGGCATGTGCAAACTGTGCACCTGCACAGGGCCGTCACGCCAGTATATATTGAATATAAAACAGAAAGAGAAAGTAACAACATAGCTGATGGCAATATGGCCGAAAAACATTGTGTTTCTTGTTAATTAGTACACTGTACTTACTAATGTCGCTAGAGTCAGAGCAGTAAGCTATATGTAGTATTATAACGTTCTGCCGTAATGAGAATATCATGGGCCGCCACTTGGTTTTCAAGTTACGGACACGCGCATATAGAAGCATGTCATGAGCACAAGGCGGCTATGCAGTGTCCGCAACGGACATGGCCATCCGCCGTGCATAAGATACCATATTGACATTGGCGGGCGAAGGGGCCACCGATTCTCTGCCCACAGCCGTCACAACCCTAGAGCCGCCCCTGCTAGGCTACACTACTGGCTGGGCTGCTGAGACTGGCTAATGGGCAGAACTGACCATCACGAGTAGTAATAGCTCGCATATTTTCACGTTTTTTGCTCTAGTTTTATGTAATTTTGTGCCAGTATTGTAACGAACAGTTAGTGCAGACTATAGCTGAAGATCTGAAGTGGACACAAGAAGTTGGTGAGTTGGTTATTAACATATTTTTGTGATTTTGAGTTTGTAAAATTAGTGTAGGTCAGGTGGCTTTTTGCATATCGGCTTATTTTACAATATAAACTTTGAAGTAAACTTAGTAAAGTAAAATTTGAATTTTGGAGGATTTGTTTTCCAACATGAATTACTGAGTAATGAATTCAGTGAGCGTTTTTGTGATTTCAGTTCACACAAACAGGACTTTGCGCTGTTCTCTTACAACGTTGAGAATGCGCCTGAGAATATCCAAATGGAATTGATTGAACTGCAGTCAGATTCTATTCTGAAGGCAAAATATAACAAAGTTGGTGTGCCAGGCTTGTATGCTTACCTGCCACCCTCGTATGTGCAGGTCCGTAAATTGGCATCGAGAGTACTGTCTATGATCGGAAGCGCTTACCTTTGTGTGCAATTGTTTTCGTTAATGAACGCTACCAAAACCCCACATTGCTCAAGACTTACTGTCGAGCACCTTTCATCCCTCATAAACGTTGCAGCTGCACAAGATTTCAAGCCTGATATTGTTGAACTGGTTACTAACAAGAGATGCCATGTGTCGGGGCTAAAGAAATAGATCTCACACTGCAAGACTCCTATATAAGGACCTAGCTAATAGGCTAAGACTCTAATTGTACCCTGTTGTACAGAGAGTGTATGGAAATAAATTGCTTCTCTTTAAACTTTAAGTGTTACATTTTTTAAAGTTTTCAGTATTAGAAAGAAAGCTACAGTAACTTTGTATAATAGTATTTGTTACAGTGCGGCCCTTTGACGCACGTATAGCAGTCGAAGCGGCCCACCAATGGAAGTGCCGCCCTCTTCCTTATTACAGATTGTCTTATTTCAGGTAAATATTGTTTGTCCAAGAATGCTCCCTCTTTCAGCACTTTTGAGGTGCAAATGAATGACATGCCTGGTCTAGACTATTGAAAAATGCTCCCAACTGTCGAACCAGCCAACGCAGTTTACCTCCGAACGTACCTGAATGTTACGCCATGCGTAGGTGTCCTAACTTTGCACTCGACAACAAACGACAGACGAGTAGTGCGCTCTTCTTGGCCTTATCACGATGGGCCATGTCGTCTTGAAACGGAGTTTCATTCAGACGAATGGGTCACTTTTCCAAACGTTGTCGCTTGAAGCGCCCATTACCTCGCGCAACGAGGGTTGACTGGTGAAAGTGGCGGGACAGCAGCTCGCGTGTTCGCGGGCGGCGCTCGAAAGAACAAGGTCACGTGTCTCGCGCGATGAGACGTAACTATACTGGCCCAGGTGTTTTTTTTTGTCCTACATGGTGCGGACGCGCAGAGTCGATTTTAGTGCTAAAGTTTTCAACTGTCCTGTTGATTGTAATGTAAGAACTAAATATGAATAGTCGTAGAAAAACTAAACTTCACGCGCCGTGAAGAGTAACCAGTATTTCGTTGATTGAGGACGCGGCAGGGGAAGAGTGGAATAGAGTGGAAGGCTGCGTTTGGTTTGGAGTATGGCACGTCTATTAACGTCTTTTTCTGTCGAGTTCATCAGAATATGACACTTAAATACCTTCTGTTTTTAAATATGATATAGGGCGTTAATGTCTCAATATATTTACACGCTATCATTGTTGTAAAAAAGATGAATACAGGCATTGTTTGTTGTTCCTTGTAGCTGCATTAAAGTAAGCGATACTACGTACTGCAAGTTGAACGACGCGTTGTAACGTTATTAACTAGGCATCAAAAAACGTTATTCGACTAACGTCTAGCCAATCACGAAAGACGTCGTTTTTCAAGTACACCCGCCCACTAATTTGTGACCAATCACGAGCTACGTCGAACGGGCTGCCTGTTCAGTGATCCCGCACGCCCTCCAAGTACGCGATGCCGCCAAGTCTTACTTCAATGAAGAAACTTCGTTGCGCTGTCCAAATAAAGCTGACGCTCTATAGTTTAAAAGTTGTTCGTAAGTTTTATAAAGCCAAGATTACTCGTTTTCTAATAATAATCATGAGCAGGGTGATTCGTGTACATTTTTTTGTCGAGCCTGTGCCTAGTCTGCTTGTTTGATGTGTGTTTTCAAAAGTATTTTGGGCAGATTCTTGTTTGTAAGTATTTAAAAGTGTCTTTTAATGTAAGTGTTTAGGCGGTTATTGTAAGATAATACATAGTTTATTATAAATTTTGTTATTTCAGGTACATTTTATATTAATAAATATTTTTGGTCCAAGGTATAAACTGACTATAAAATAATTGTAAAATGCTAAAACAAAGAACACTTAAGAACTGTGTAAAGAAAATAGTTTTGTTACATAAACGTTTATTTCCTTACTTTTGGATGTTAATGATGTAGTGTATTAATGTAATGTATTAATACTTATAGTATTGTTGGTTCAAAAATACTCTATCTGCACCTTTAACGTTCAAATAAATGAAATATTATTTAAAGTCTAGGAAAGGTTTAAAACATTACTAAAGCGAAGGAAACTTTAGAAATGTGTAAAAATATAGTTTTTCTCTATACATTTTTTATTTCCTTATATGTGGCTTTATTTAATATATTTGTTATAAATTGTCTTAGTTCAGGAAAATATTGTTGATGAATCCTCCCTCTTTCGGCACTTTTGAGGTGCAAATAAATGTAATATTACTTCAAGTCTGTAAAAGATTTTTAAAATGCTAAAGCGAAGAAAACTTTTGATTTGTATAAAAATGTAGTTTTGTTACATGCATTTTTATTTCCTTACTTTTAGATTTTTTTAATGTAGTTCCTCTATTTTATTTATCATAAATTGTATTATTGCTGCTAAATTTTATATTCTTAAGTATTATTGATCCAAGAATGTTCCCTCTTTCAGCACTTTTGAGATGCAAATTAATTAAATGTTACTTCAAGTCTATAAAAGATTTTTAAAATTCTAAAGCGAAGAAAACTTTTAAACTGTGTAAGGTTTTGTTGTATACATTTTTTATTTCCTTATATGTGGATTTATTAATGTAGGGCCTCAGTTTTATTTATTATAAATTGTATTATGTCAGGTAAATATTGTTGATCTATGAATGCTTCCTTTTTCGGCACTTTTAAGATGCAAATTAATGAAATATTACTTCAAGTCTATAAAAGATTTTTTTTAAATGCTAAAGCAATTTAAATGTTTTTTGTAAAAATGTAGTTTTGTTACATTTTTATTTCCGTACTTTTAGATTTATTAATGTAGTCCCTCTATTTTATTTATTATAAATTGTATTATTTCAGCTAATTTTTCTGTCGTTGAATATTATTGATCCAAGATTGTTCCCTCTTTCAGCACTTTTGAGATGCAAATGAATGAATATATTACTTAAAATCTATAAAATATTTTTAAAATGCTAAAGCAAATAAAACTTTTAGATTTATAAATGTAGGTCCTCCATTTTATTTATTATAAATTGTGTTATTTCAGCTAATTCTTATATTGTTGAGTATTATTGATACAAGATTGTTCCCTTTTTCAGCACTTTTGAGATGCAAATGAATGAATATATTACTTAAAATGTATAAAATATTTTTAAAATGCTAAATCAAAGAAAACTTTTAGATTTATAAATGTAGGTCCTTTGTTCTATGTATTACATCCATCCATTATCCAACCCACTGTATCCTAACACAGGGTCACGGGGGTCTGCTGGAGCCAAACCCAGCCAACACAGGGCGCAAGGCAGGAAACAAACCCCGGGCAGGGTGCCAACCCACTGCAGGGCACACACACACTAAGCACACACTAGGGACAATTTAGAATCGCCAATGCACCTAACCTGCATGTCTTTGGACAATCCAGAAGATTGCTGGTTTTAATCCCCGTCACTGCCAAAAGAGATCCTACTCTGCTGGGCCCTTGAGCAAAAACCTTAACCTGTAATTGCTCCAGAGGCGCTGTACAATGCCTGACCCTGTGCTCTGACCCCAAGGGGTATACAAAAATGAACAAATTCCTAATACAAGAAATTGTAGCACAGGGCGTAAGGCAGGAAACAAACCCCAGGCAGGGTGCCAGCCCACCGCAGGGCACATGCACACACTAAGGACAATTTCAGATCGCCAGTGTACCTAACCTGCATGTCTTTGGACTGTGGGAGGAAACCCACGCAGACACAGGGAGAACATGCAAACTGCACGCAGGGAGGACCCGGGAAGCGAACCCAGGTCTCCTAACTGCGAGGCAGCAGCGCTACAACCGTGCCGCCCTCTACTTATTACAGATTGTCTTATTTCAGGTAAATATTGTTTGTCCAAGAATGCTCCCTCTCTCAGCACTTTTGAGATGCAAATGAATGAAATATTATTTAAAATATGTAAAAGGTTTGAAAAATGCTAAAGCAAAGAAAATGTTTGTACATTGTTAAAAGTATAGTTTTACTGTTTCCTCTTTGGATGTTTTTAATCTAGTCTCTCTGCTTGTGTGAAATCTCTTAACTGTATTGGTTCTCCTCTCTTTGTGTATCCTTCTGAAAATTTTCTTAATTTTTTTTTTTATAACTAATATAAAAAAGAAATGTCCACGCAGTGACCACCACGGTGTTCATTTCAGTTTCTTAATATAAGTTTGTGCACAGCATCCTTTTGCAGGTAATGACAGTCACATGAAATGTGAAAATGCAGGTAACTTCCCAAAGCCCAATCAGATGTGTTGTGCAGACCGGTTGAAGGACGGCAGCTCGGTGTGCAGGTTTGTTAAGTCTGCTGCATGCAGGACAGCCCTGCTAGAGACACTCAGGACACAGAACTGGGTGTCATGGTGTGAAAAACAGACCCCTCTACAGCTTGGTACAGCAGTATGATTCTGTTTTTGTCAAATCCCCTTCACTTTATTCTTTCTCATTCATTTTTTTTTCTTTTTCAAAGGTTCACATAATCCCAAGCAACTGAGCTAATCCAGAGCACAAATGAGAAGATCTTGTAGGTGTGAACATTCACAAAGTGCTACTAAGAAAGCATTTGGACTCCTGCATAAAATTATGGCACTTTCCAGACTGAAATGTATTTATTTTTAAAATAAATGGCAAATTTATTAATGGCTAAACATATCTTACTGCCACCTTCAAGCCTGTTGTTGACCGCAGCATCTCTCTTATTATTCAAGCCAGAAGATCTTACAGTATGTGTGTTTGCGGGGTTGCTGTTTATTATAATATTTCTATTTTTCTTGAGGCTGTGAAACTCAGCATTTTTCTACATATTATGCTGCGTGCACAATTGTATGTGACAAATAAAATTGGATTTGATTTGAACTGTGCCCACAAGCACAGTGTTTTATCTGCCGAAACGCTTATTAACGCTCTGGTACACAAATGAAGTAAGTATTCATGTCTCCAGCCTGAACTCCTCGCCAGCTGTACTGAGTTAGTTGAGAGCATGCAAGGGAGATGCACACCATTTTGAGGATAAGGCAGTGTGAACACAGTTGATATTACAGTACCGGCAATCTTTCTCACACTCTGCTACCTACTGTCACACTCCAGAGTCAGTTAGACCATGACAAGATCTAATGGCTACATAGGGCCTCAGTTTGTAATGTATCTCTAAAAGTCCCATCATTCTTATGGCTTATCATAGGATGCATTCCCTTCTCCATCTAACAGGCAACTGCCACTTGAGCATGTAATCCCACCCAGCCTGCTGCCCCTTAAAACTTTTGCCTCACCCAGACTTCTGTCACTCAAGCATCAAATCCCTCCTAATTTCCTACCATTCTGCTGTCTAGCACCACCCAGTCTGCTGTTACTTAACCGTCTACCTCTGCCCAGCTAGGTGGGTGGTTAAGAGGAGCAGGCCAACTAAACTGGCCACACTAGGTGTGGTGGGGGTTAGGACTGACACACGGTCCTAAGCAGTTCTAAAGCTATTGGAAAGACTGTTCATTAGCTGTTTTTGGGAGTCAACATTCTGTTTCTCATCTTGCAGAGTTGCTAAATTATGTATTTACAAACCCAGTACTGGACACAGTGATTTATAACACTAACTATACAAAAGGCAAATACCACTGACTCACTCATCACTCTCTTCTGTTTCTTTTTCTGGTCTCTTTGTCGTGGCGGCCTGCGCCACCACCACCTACTCAAAGCATCATGATGCACCAACATTGATGGACTGAAAGCCAGAAGTCTACCTGACCATCATCATCAGGTCCTTCCATGAAAACCCTAAATACAAAGAGGACTGTTTGATTTACGTTAGGTAGATTGCCCAGAGGGGACTGGTCAGGCGGTTTCGTGGTCTGGAACCCCTACAGATTTTATTTTTTTTCTCCAGCTCTTGGAGTTTTTTATTTGTTTTTTCTGTCCACCCTGGCCATCGGACCTTACTTATTCTATGTTAATTAATGTTGACTTATGTTTATTTTTTATTGTGTCTTCTATTTTTCTATTCATTTTGTAAAGCACTTTGAGCTACATTTTTTGTATGAATATGTGCTATATATAAATAAATGTTGATTGATCACGAAATCTCCCAAACCATGAGGACTTTGGACTTGAAATGTGGAATGTAGGTTACCCTTTGCCCACAGGTGCTCGCTAAAAAAACGGTTTTACAAATTTCATGGTCCAGGCGCGAAATTTCTTATAGTTTTTTTGACCCTTTTTATGTCTGTCCACTTTTCACGAGAGAAAAATTTCACGGATTTTTTTTTTCTATAGTTTGCTTGAATATTCCGTTGATTTTGCAACTTTGCGCTAAGTATCAGAGTTCGCTTGCGGTACTGATTTATTAGCGTCTATCCCAGAGAGACTGCGGGGAGGGGAGACGGGGTCCTCCTCACACGTCTGCCTCGGGGCGTAACCATAACTCTGCTTAGTTAGCGAATGAGGGAGCTACTTAACGGATTTAGATCTTTTTTTGTTCTATAATTTGCTTGAACATTCCGGTTGATTTTCTCTCATTGTGCTAAGAATCAGAGTTCACTTACAGGAGCGATATGTTCGCAGTAATAAGAGACAGAGGCTGCAGGCCGAGGGGAGGGAGAAGAGTGAGGTCAGGAGTAGAGAGCTGGGTGGGACTCTCCTCACTGTCCTGTTTAACTAATACAAGGTTTTTCTGCCCAGGCTCGCAAACCGTTTGACCTATTGACGTGAAAGTTGGTACACATATACTGCATGGCTTCTACTATCCGCTTTCGGGGTGATGATTGACCTCCAGGGTCAAATGTCAACCCAGGAAGGTCAAGGTCAAAAATCAAATAACCTGTAGCCTGAAATTTGGTACACATATTCTACGCTGAAACTCTGCACTACTGATTTATATTAAAAGCAAAGAGTTTTGGAATTATTACGGGCACCGTTCTCATCCCTACCACCTTTGCCGTCACGTTCCCTACCTCTTCATATCTTAAATCATTTCTGAGGCAGATTGAAGACTTAAGTGCCAGCTTAAGTAAAAAATTAAAGAAAACATACAACACAAAAAACGACTTAATCAGTTTTAACGTGAAAGGATGCTGAGAAAAGAAAAAAAGTGGGTCGCTAAGATGGAGAAATAAAGAGCTGCTCAGGAAGCAGCAAGCGCATCAACCTCTTAGCAAATGAATGCTAAACGTACAGAGAAAGAGGATGAAGACTATGAAGAGTGCACTCAGCATTTACGACACGCTGACGCAGAGTGAAAGAGAATTGCTTGAGCAACTGAGAGCAAAGAACAGACCATACAACGAAGACAGGCCGACACTGAGCAAAAGAGAATCGCAAGTGCAAATGAGACGGAGGATGAAGCAAATCGATGTCAGCAATCAGTGGTCACACGTACCAGAATTGCAAAGGCAAATGAGACAACAAAACACCATCCAGTGACAACAAAAAGACACTGATCGCATGAGAATAGCTCTCTCTGTCAGGTGTATTCACTGCACGTTATCGTGCAGTATGTCTTTACTGGTCACATACAGTGGAACCTTGGGTCACAAACATCTCTGCACACGTACAAATCGGATTAGGATCAAAAAGTTTGCCAAACTTTTGCATCTGTTCAAGGCCACACACTCGGGTGACGAACAAGCCAGTTTCCCTTCCGGTTCGTACAGTAAGTGCCGATGATTTCCGCACGTCTTCAGTCTCTCCCTGTACGTTGTTCTCCGTCAGATGTGCGTGCATTTGCTGTGAACTCTTTGTGCTCTATTTCGTGTGCTTTTGCATACATTTTGCAATTAACCATAGCCTCTAAGCAAGTGCAGAGTGGTAGTGTTGGTGAGAAGAAAGGCTCAAAGAAAATTGAAATCGAATTAAAGAAAAATTATTGAAAAGTATGAGCGTGGCGTTCGTGTTACTGATCTTGCCGCCAAGTCCAAGAAGTCAAAATCTACGATTTCGACTATTGTAAAGCAGAAAAAGGCCATTAAAGCAGCTGATGTTGCAAAAGGAGTTACAGTGTTAACCAAGCAGAGTCCTCAAGTGCTGGAAGAAGTGGAAAAACTGTTGCCAGTGTGGCTGAGTGAGAAGCAACTTGCATGGAATAGCGTAAACGAGGCGATCATATACGAGAAAGCCAGGAAGATTCATAGCGATTTGCTGCAAAACTATCCTTCTACGAGTGATTAGTTCTTCCTCTTCACTTCCTTCATGCCAAAACACGACTCATCCAAGGTTAGTTTTCTTGGTTGTTTATGGTTAGTTTTTGTATAAATTAAGGATTTTTCAAATGTTCATTTTTTTCCCTGTGCTTAAAACTCATTAAAAAAAAGTGTTTACTGTGAGCGGTTTGTAAGGCTGTAGCGTGAACTCTTGCAGTGTTAGTTTTCTCTGTTCAAGGTTTTCTCAGTGTTATTCAATGTTTTTACATTTAGTTTACTATTACACTGCATTCTATGGCATATTTAACTATTTTTGTGCTTAAAAATCTTTAAAAAATATATATTTACATACACTTCGTACGGTCTGGAACAGATTAATCGTATTTACATACAATCCTATGGGGGAAATTATTTCGGGTCACGACCAAATCGGGTTGCTACCAGAGTTTTGGAACGAATTACGGTTGTGACCCAATGTCCCACTGTATATTTAAAATGTATTTTCATGGATTTTTATTTTCAGGTTTTCAGGAGATCCAGATTGTTAATTGTGGCTCCTGGCCCCCCATCCCTTTCCACCTACCAACCCGCTCATATTTCACACCTTGCTCAGTCACAACAGTAGAGTGAGCAAAGGTGCTGCTTCAGCAGTGTCTGCTCTGCAGTTAATCGGGGTAGTGATAACCTTACTGACCATCAGAGGATGCTATCATCACAGCAGGTAATCACTCGGGACCCCATTTTAAGTACGTAAACACTTAATGTGGTTTTGGTCCCCCAGACTGCAAGAGGGCAATGCTGTCTGTCACCTCATAAGGGTATGCAGAGGACAGCTACTCTGGTCCTCTCTAGTGTACCTCTGCGTAACCTGATGTAATTCTCCTCATGCAATACTAAGGATTGATGATGCCATCTGGGACCCTGGAAGTGTTTACTGTGGGATAATAGTATGGGACATTATTTAAAAGGGCCTTCCTTCCTTTGATCCAGTGAGTGGAGGCAGCTGGTGTCAAGTACTCCGCTCTTAAGAGGGAGAATGGAGAATCAGAGCATTGGAAGGTGAGCAGAGGGAACAGAAGCAGAAGAGTAGCAAAGAGGTACTGCTGTTTAGGGAGGCCATAAAGGGAAGAGGTTTCTGGTGTTTTTCACTTATGTTGCATTTTGTCATTCCCAAGTGTCTCTTATTCTTTTTTGTGTTAAATAAAACCTCATTTTGTTGTTCATTTGAACCCCTGGGTTGGTGTTTTGCATTTGGGGAAAGCTCACATGTGCCCCTTGTTGTCCCACCATGTCCACCATCTCTCCCTTAGCTATAAATCGGTGATTTCCAGTGTGGGGCACACACCCCACTGGGGATAATTCAAGAATTTAGATACATTAAACAATTTATAAAATTTAAAAAAAAAAACAGAAATTCATTGTTAAAAATGATAGGAAAAAATAAACAATTTTATTTTTATATTTACCCGAGACATTTACATATTTATATAAACATAGAAGGGATGGTGAAGAACCTGTTAGTTCATGATGTTACAACCGAAGTTTTTCTACTTAGAAATCGTTTTTACCATTAAAATAATATGAATTGTAACAATGATTAAAACATTTTGCAATATAACCAGAATATAAAATGATCTAAATATTACAAAAAAAGCTGACATGAAAGCTGTTTTATATTTATAAATATCACATCTCTTATTTTATGTTTTCAAAACTGTATTTGCTGTATTTTCATATTATTTCATATTATATTTTTTAACAATTTCTTAGTGATTTCTTTCTCAGCACTTCAACTATCCTTTCCCTCTTTTGTTTCCATGTTCTTTGGAAGCTTGTTTAGACCAAGTTAATGACATTATGGGCTTCCTCCACGTGAGTAGGAGTTCACTTTTTGATTAGGTAATAATAAGAATAAGGTATATGTTGGGCGGCTCAGTGGGTAGCACTGCTGCCTCACAGTTAGGAGACCCAGTTCTCTTCCAGGGTCCTCCCTGCATGGAGTTTGCATGTTTTTTTTTTTGTTCTTTATTTTGCCTTATACAATTTCTTGTATTAGGAATTTGTTCATTTTTGTATACCCCTTGGGGTCAGAGCACAGGGTCAGGCATTGTACAGCGCCTCTGGAGCAATTACAGGTTAAGGTTTTTGCTCAAGGGCCCAGCAGAGTAGGATCTCTTTTGGCAGTGACGGGGATTCAAACCAGCAATCTTCTGGATATGTTCTCTCCGTGTCTGCGTGGGTTTCCTCCCACAGTCCAAAGACATGCAGGTTAGGTGCATTGGCGATTCTAAATTGTCCCTAGAGTGTGCTTGGTGTGTGTGTGCCCTGCAGTGGGTTGGCACCCTGCCCGGGGTTTGTTTCCTGCCTTGCGCCCTGTGTTGGCTGGGTTTGGCTCCAGCAGACCCCCGTGACCCTGTAGTTAGGATATAGCAGGTTGGATAATGGATGGATGATTAGAGGTATATGTTACAGTGGGGGACATTATGATTTTAGAGAGGCCTAGGTGGGGCATGGCCAAAAAAAGGTTGGGAACCACTGCTATAAATCATTCATCTCAGTCACTAGCCGTGGCACCCAGATCTGTCAGAACCAACACAACAACTTTGAAGTTACCATTAACTGAATGATTACTGTGGAGATGTGCACCTCCTACACCTAGCTGGCGATGACTCCAAATTTCAGACATGATTATTTGTCCCTGAAAAGTCGTTTGCTGAATAAAGTGTTGATGTGTGGAAAGATGTACAGGAGCTGAAGGCACATCAGAACAGGAGATGCAGATGAATATTAATTCAGGATATCAGTAAGTCATACAAGGAGGAGATGTGAATGATGTGATGAACCTTCTTCAGCCTAACTCTACTCGACCACGTGATGGATGAAGACGTAAGGAAGATCATGGGAGTGGCGCCACGTACTGAGAAGATGTGAGAAGTGCATTTGCAGCAAAGGAAGCTCTGTGCCTCAGCCATGTAGACGCCCAAAGAAACTCTTGTTTAACTCTTTGTACTCTTTTCTCCCAGGGCTGAATAAAAAACTCTTTTTCTAAATAGCACACAAAGCAATGGTTTCACACACAAATCAACATAAAATACAGCAAATGTCACTGTGTTTTATGTTCCATGAGCATCTACAGTGTGAAAATTCACAGACTTGTTACGTACTGTTTGTCTCATCACTTATAAGCTGAAAGGCACTTTCTGAAAAAAAAACTGTTACCTGTCTTTCGTTTTCAGTTTCCAGATCGCATGCAGTTTGATAAGTCAAGTCTGATTCAGTAATACTATACAAATAAATAAATAATGCACACAGAGTATTTTGCTTTGTGCATTAATTTCACTCTCTCGCCCGACATTGATGCCATTCTAGACGTCGTTTACTCTACGCCACTCACACACATGGCAGGGATTTGAAGTCAAGTCGATGAGAATTAACGGTCCTCGTACCAAACAGGGTCTACCTATAACCTAATTTTTAGCTTTATTGACATTTACAGCTGATTATCTCCCTCAACCCCTGCTGTCGACTAAAGTCGACATCCACCTGGAACGAGTTAATCAGTTGAATGACAATAGGCACAAAGTCAATGAGCATACCCTGGATTGGACATGCCGAAAAGCGGACCCTGCGTCAGCATGGGACAAATGCTAAGAAGAAGCCAAAGAAGGAGAGCAGTCTGTGCTGTTGGTGCGGTCCAGGGTGGAGGACGCCATTCTGACCACGGGGGGGGGGACATCCTGGAAAGCCACTTTCTGAATGAAAAGATGGAAATAATCAAGAAGATGGGGGACTGTATCTCTACCTCTCAAAATAAAAGACTGTAGCTAGCAAAGTCTCTGTGAAGGGAGCACTTAACCTGATTTAGAGGAGAGCCAAGGAAATGAATACACAGGAAACCGAGGAGAACGTCGAGTGGAGGCAGGGCCAGCCTGAGCTGCCCACTGCCCGGGTGTGGTGCCCCAACCACTGAGAATATGAAGCCATACCGGATGGGATTGTGATGCTGGCATGCTGTGAGGCTCTTTTGGCTCGGACGGGTGCAATGGTGTGCTCAGTCTTAAGTTCCAGTAAAAAAAAAAAAAAAAAGCAAAAGCTGCCTTTTAGGAAGCACAATGGCTTCTATTTAATGAAAGGCTTTTTGAAAAGACAAGTCGGCAGTGGTGTGATTAACCTTCTGCCACTGACACCTACAAACACTCTGCTGACAAATGTGTCACATCGCCAGAGAAAAACTGCAAGCTCTTGCTCATTGGTGCATTCAGAGTGTAAAAACATGAGATTTTGGAGGAGGTTTGGACACCCCCCACTACTGAAGCTCTCAGATATTTCATAAACTGCCAAATAAAGCCCTTCATCTATAAGCCTAGTCTGGAATTTGTATTCAGCCTGCATATATGAAAGGACTGCCTTCATGTGTCCCTGATCTTCTACCATATTCTTTCTAACTCAATCGAATATTTTTTAAATAATGAAAGCAAACAGACAAAGACAAATAGCTCGTGAAGGCCAGGCAAATATTTGGTAAGTAGAAAGAGATTCTATCTGTGCTGCAAGTGTCAGCCTCCTCCCCTAAATACCTGCCTACCTCAGATGCCTTTAGCTTTCACTTGCTGAAGTCATCGCAGCCTGAAGGCAAATACACCCGGGCAACAAGCTGAAATTTCACTTGCGCCGTTACAGCGTGTGACATCTGAGAGGCGGCCCGGCAGAACGGGGCACACACACGGTGCCCTCCTCACTGGACTGGCACTGTTAACATTCTGTTTGGTCACTTCGATTCTCTTTTTCTTTGTTTTGGTAATGTTTATGCCTGCTTCCTTCTTTGTGCCTTCTTTTGTATTATTTGTAATTTGGGGCCTTTCCCTATGATTAGGGTCTTATGGTTTTTGCTTTAGTCTCACGTTACTCTATGTCATGGGTGTAGAACTCCGGTCCTGGAGTGCCACAGTAGTTACATGTTTTCATTCTAACCATCTTCTTAATTAGTGGTGACCCGTTTTTGCTGCTAATTACCGAATATACAGTGGTACCTTGAGATACGAGTTTCATTTGTTCCGTGACCGAGCTCGTAAGACAAAATGCTCGTATCTCAAATCCATTTTCCCCATTGAAATTAAATGAAATGAGATTAATTTGTTCAAGCCCCCAAAAAACCACCCCAATTTTTGTTAAATGTTTTCAACATAAGAAAAATGTATTTATGATGAACAAATATTGTATATAAACAAAATAAAACATAATACATAAAAGAGAATCTAAAGTTGTTGGCGGAGACGATTAGTGTATTGTAATGTTTTTTTTTCTTTTACTTCAATTTTGCTTAACTTAATTTTCTTCTTCGCTAGTTTTTTTTTTCTTTTTTGCCACGCTTTTGTCACTTTCATTCTCAGGGCGTTTCAATAGAAACCTGTCCAAGGAGCATTGTTTAGTCCTCCCCTTTAGAATGTTTCTGAAATGAGTTAGGCAATTGTCATTAAATTGCACCGCCGCATGATCAGTTGTTACTTATAGTCACGTATAAGTTGGGTCTTGAAACCTGAAAGATCATAAAATAAGACACCGACTTATATGCCCATTCAAAACTACAACATTTCATTTTTTTTTGCTTCCTCCAATCTCGCACGAGTTTCTCAGACACATCAAATTTTGTTGCTGCAGCGCAGTTACCAATTTTTTTTTGTCACTTAAGTGACTTTTAATTTAAAACCAGCTTCATATTTCCTTCTGATGGAACGCTTCATCGTAGATAAGTATACGATAAATAAAGGTGTATGAGGGGGTGAGATACCATAAACACAAATCGGTGCAAACATCACTTTGGAATAGTTTGGGTATTACCGTGTTGTCACGTAGGCACAATACATAGAAAACAAAAGGCCGTGTGCTTCGTGGTTCCTCTCTCAGGTGAGTGTTAGCATATCGTAATCTCTTGGACCAATAGCGTGAGTTTTCCGCATTCAATTTATACGCCCGACATTATAAAATACTGGAAATTATACAGTAAACTCAAGCCCTGACTTATCCGTGGGAGAACTTACACGTGATTATATACGGTAATTTCTTTTGCCTTAGTTTTCCAGTAATTCACTTGACTCAGGCCCCTTAGTTGTCTCTTTTTCCTTAATTACCAGCCAAACAATAATGAGACACAAAACGAGCTGCCACATGACCAGCTCACCTGTGCCCATCACACAATATCTGAAAGTTAATAAAGGTGGAGGTCTCAGTAAGGCTGGTCTCTCGGGTCAGCAAAACATTTTGATGGCTTTCTTCGAAAAACCTGAGGTTCTTGTTCAAAAAGTGGACGCCATCTCCTTTTTGTTGTTTGTTTTAGACTGGCCTACCCCTACTACAAACCCTGAACTTAAGGTTTGTGGGGGTAAGGCCAGGTACACCAGGGTTCATAATCTTACAAATGTAGAGTAGGTGCCTAATCTTAAAAACAAGAACAAGAGCCAGAACTGAAAATGAACAGTTTTACAAATGTCTGCTGTGGCAGAATGAGAGCAGCAACAAGCCATTGAATTAAATAACGGGTTTAATTAACAGCAAGAATCAGCTTCTCATTAACAAATTGGTTGGAGTGAAATTGGTTAAAATTTGAAGCCCCAATTTTGCTGGTCATCTGTCATCTCATTTCTGTTTGGCTTGTCACTTAATGAATTTAAGGACTGAATCCTTAAAAACAGGGCTATTTAAAATGAAGGGAAAGAGTTAATTAGCATTAAAAACTGATTAGGGAAAGGGTTAGGATGAAAACCTGCATCATTGCGTCCCTCCAGGCCCAGAGCTCGACACCCCTGCTCTGTGTTGTTGGCTCTGTTTTGTGTTTCATTGGATTCGTTTGTTTGTTGGTCTCTTAAGTTTGGATTTCTTGGCTTTTTTCACTTTTGCCTTTCTGCTTTGATTTTTGTCTATCAATTTGGTTTAATTCCCTTTGTTTTTCCGTTGTTCTCCCTCTCTCTCTTTATATTTTTGGTTTTATTTTCTGTTGGTTTTATACAACTCAATTCATTTTTGTATTGCCTAAAATCACACAAGGAGTGCCACAATGGGCCCTGCTCTTTGACAGCCCCCCAGCCTTGACTCTCTAAGAAGACAAGAGAAACTCGGGAAAGGCAGTTCAGAGAGAGACCCCTTTCCGGGTAGGATGGGTGTGCAGTGGGTGTCAAGAAAAAGGGGGGGTCAATACAACGCAATACACAGAAGAGAACACAAGTCATCCTCAATACAATACAATAGTGCAATAGAAGTATTACAAGTACAGAGCACAATTACACAGTAGATGATATCATATCATAGCAAAACAAAATGTATTAGTTTATTATTTAGTTTTCGTGAGTTTTGTTCTGCAGTCTGTAAATTATGTTTTTGAATTATTATTGTACTATTCCGTAGCAGAGGGAAATTCTTTGTATCTTTTGAGAGGAAGACCAGAAAAATTGAGCATGCAACTGTGTAATTTACGGTACATCAAATGGTAGGGAAGGATTCAGACCTCAAAATCCCCAAATCCCAGACCAGTACTCCCCTGGTCCGAGACACAAAAACAGACTTCACCTCAGGCCGTCTGACTCCAACCTTAAGCGACAAGCTTCTAGGCCTAAACGGGACCCAAAAATGCAGAAAACAGGCTTTTACAGTTTAAAATGCTCTTCAAGTTCAAAGTTTTCTTAGGATGCCTCTCATACCAAAACCATGGAAACTCCTTTTTCAGAGACAATCTATACTACAGTCCTTTATAAATGACAATGTTTATTAAAAAAAAAATCCTCAAAAGGGTGAAAAGGAGTTACCCAAAGCATAATCCGTAACAGAAGACCAAGAGTTACAGCAAAATAACCAATAAACCAAGAAAACAAATTCACTTCTTCCACTACAAGACTTCTCAACCTGAGGTCCTTTAGTCTGAGCCCAAATAACCAGAAAGAGGTCACAGGATGTCATGGTGGGCCCGCCTCCTGGGGTTCTACCCATACAGCACCCAGAACAACTACACACTTTATAGGATAGACTACAAAGAATAAACTCGTTCTTCAGAATCAAACACACAACACAAGAATCAAGGTGGAAATAAAGGAGCCAATTGGTCATTGCCGGAATGATACTAACCCAGAAAAGGAAGCACAAGTCTTTTTGGGGTTCATCTGTTGTCAGACATGTGGGCATCGGGATCCATTTACAGGTGTGCCATATGTATGTTTCCATAGAATGGAGGAAGAGAAACCCTGGAGGACCATGTCTGATACACATGAAGTACTGCCCCTTCCAATCTCAGCCGTGTATATCCCGAAATACAACCAGAAGTCAGCGTTCACTCAGAAATGATCTTTTGAGGAGATCGAAACTCCGCACCTCTGAGGATTCTGTATTTAAAATGTGACAACCAATTTGTTTTGGCACAAGTGTACCCCAACTTCACCCCGTGGACATTACCATTATAAACTGACATCTTGTGGGACTCCAGCCCTCATTTCTTTATGCTTTTGTTTTTATTTACGCTGTCAAACTCAGATAGAAAATGATTGCCTTGGGTGACCTTTTAACTCTTTTCTGTAATTGGTCGCTGCAGTTGTGACTCCTGAGGCTATGCCCCTAGTAACCTGTCATAGCAACAGGAGCATCAAAATGGCGGCTTTAAAGTCAGGACAAAATGGCACCCAAAACGTGGTCAAGATAATTATAACATCATGAGATATATTTTTGTTTATAAAATAAAAAAACAAAATCCAAGTTTAAAGGGTTAAAGTTCTCAAGTACAAGTCATGTCAGGGGTGGATTGGGTGGTGGGATTTATAGAAAGTATTGGGTTAAAATGTCATGTGATGCAACACTTTGCTCTCTGAGTTTACAGATAAACTCACAATGTGTCTTTGTGCTGCGATATTCTTTGTGTACTTTTGGTTCGACTTCCCTAATGTCTTGATTTTATTGTCTGTGCTAAACATTTCCTAGCTCTTGATTTTTTCGTTATGTGCTGACCACATTCATTAAAATCCCTAAAAGCAGAACTGACACATGGCCACTTCACCCAACGTGGATTTATTTACGGATGTGAGTGGAAAATCCATAATGCCCGAGGGGAAGGGGTGGAGAGATGTGAGAACTGCACACATAATTCTAAAGCAGGATCTGCGAGGTAGCAGCACTACCCACTGTGGCACCAAGTTATCCACTATGTAAAGAAACAGATTGTCAGTGTTTACTTGTAACCTGCAGAATTTAATAAATGATAAAAAATATCCAGGTCATCAGTTTCCAAACCATTTAATGCACGGTGAGCTACTTGAGACTTTAGTTCTAAAGATTGTCACGTGTCTTGTCTTTAAACCAGAGGCGTTTTTGTCATTTAATTTCCTCTCCCACATAGGATTTTTTTTTTTTTTACTTTCTCGTATAGATTAGATTAGATTCACTTTATTGTCATTACACATGTATAAATACAGGGCAACGAGATTCAGTTTAGCATCTAATCAGAAGTGCAAAGAGCAGAAGTACAATAAATATAATATGTGCATATTATGTACAGTTAAATACGATATTTATAGTTTAATACGATATTTATAGTTAAATGCGATATGTACAGTTAAGAGCACAGTGAAGATGGGAATAGATATATAGATATATATAAATAGATATACAAATGTTCTAAATGCGGATGGCAAATATACATATTTTACAATATACATTTATGTACCTATACGATACGATACGAAGTATCGGGAAAGTATCGTAATCGTCCAAAAATTCCACCTCGAGATTTTGATGAATCTCGACAGTTTAGACCTCCCTGAGTCCAATTTAGTTTCTTGTAGGGAAAGCATTGTAATTGTCCAAAAATTGGATTTTCAAGATTTTGATAAAATCACAACATTTTAGACCTCCCTGATATTTGGAATTATATGTGTGTGTGTAAACAAGATAACTTGAGTATGCTTTCTCTTAGGTCAACCAAATTTTGCATACAGTTATTCGGTCCAAAAAGTACATTTCTATCATATTTTGGGCTGTTTCCGCTAACCAGAAGTGGTACTTTACCTTTTATTCATGCAGCTTGCAGAGTCTGGATTTATTCAACTTGACTTTTAGAATAATTGTTCAATATATTATTAATTTGATTTGCTTTTAATGGTTCTTTGATGTACATAATATAAAAATATAATCCTTGTCTTGCGGTTTGCTCCTCGAGTATCCATCCCCATATCTGAGTATACGAGAAAGTCGAGGGGAGAGCACTGCCGATTTTTTTTTTTTTCTTTTGTAGCTCATGTGTGTTTTCGGGAGGGAGCAACTTGTTTGTTGTAATATTTCTGGAACTGCCAAGTCAGATATTTTTCTTTCTTTTTAATTTTCTTTCTGTTTAGTCATGCTGGTGTGTGTTTAGACTATAGCATGTGTGAGGATACGCATTTATTTATTTAAAGAGCTTCTGCAAAAAGCCAAATTTCCCCCAGGGACAAATAAAGAGTTCGCTTTCACTTAGGTCAAGCAGATTTTGCATACAAATAATTAGGTACAAAACATAGATTTCTATCAACTTTTGAGCTATTTCTGCTAACCAGAAGTGGTGCTTTACACTTTTTATTCATGCAGCTGCAGAGTCTGATTTCTTCAACTTTACTTCTGTAATAATTGTTCAGTATATTATTCATTTGATTTCATTTGTTGTTGCTGGTTCTTTAATGTACATAATATAAAAATATAATCCTTGTCTAGCGGTTTACTCCTCAAATATCCATCCCCATATCTGAGTATACGAGAAAGTCCAGGGAGACCACTCCCAATTTTTCACTTCTATATTTTTGTGTATTTTGTAGTCTTCGGGTGTTGTACCGTGTTAGCCATTACGGATGCAATGAGAATTTGAGCAAAATGACCCCTTTTATTGGCTAACTAAAAAGATGACAATATGTAAGCTTTCAAGGCAACTCAGGCCCCTTCTTCAGGCAATCAACTTATTTTGAACTTAAAAACCCTCTTTTCTATTTTCGTTTTGGGCCTGGTTTGGCCGAAGCCTGCTTCTGCAGTTGGGTGGTGTGTTATAAGCAGGCTAAGCAGAGCCCAGGGTTGTTTTTAAAGGATCTTTTTTGGGGCCTCAGCCTCTTTTACTAAAAGGACTGCACTCATATCAGGACCCAAAGAACAACCAGAGAACTCAAAGTAATGACGGGAAAGGGGAATTTATTAACAAATAGATACAAGCAAGGGCAAATGTCACCTCATTAGCGACATGGAATTTGAGACCATAAATAGGGCAGCACTGCGGTGGGCTGGCGCTCTGCCCGGGGTTTGTTTCCTGCCTTGCGCCCTGTGTTGGCTGGGATTGGTTCCAGCAGACCCCCGGGACCCTGTGATTAGGATATAGCGGGTTGGATAATGGATGGATGGATGGAAATAGGGCAGCATCTGTATCCTTCATTATCCCTCTTCTTGGGAAGTCTCTCCAAGTATTAGCGTCAGTTAGTTTTCAGTTCAGGTCAGCCCTAATGTTAGTTTTCCTGAAACCTTGTTTTTTTGGTCATCGACTTCGATTCTTGCTTTTCCCGTTGGTATTGGTACTGTGGGTTTGTGACTGCACACACACACTAACTCCATTGGCCGCATGGCCACCGAGTGGCACTGAAAAGAAATAAATCTGCAAAGTGAGCTGCCCCGCAGCGACTGTCTGTTTCATCCTGAGCAATTCACGTCGACTCACATCAAAAAGTGCCCAACTCTCTTAAGGCAGCTTGGTCAAGGTGTGCGTTTTAGAAAGAGGTCATTTAAAATTCTAAGGGCATAGGTTAGTCCCACTGTGCGGCCTCGAGTGAGACACTTCAACTGGCAGTGCTTACCTTGTAGAATTATGAAACGAGGTGTCCGGTATACTACTGCCGTTAACCACTTTGGGCAGATAGTGTGGCAAAGTGGCTAAGGCACTAGACTTTAAAGCACACAGTTCCTGGTTCAATTCCTGTCACTGTGTGTCCCTGACTAAGTCATTTAAACTGCCTGTGCTCCAACTGTACAAAATGTCAGTAATGTGTACAGTAAGTGGGCACATAAAGACATCAGCCATGTGCCATATTAGTAGTGTTCACTCTCAAACGAGTACAGACCACCGCTGTCTCACCAGTTGGCCCTAAAGGAGTCACTTAATCTGAAAAGGCTGCCATTAGGAAATACAAGAAACAACTGAGACTTTTTATGAATGGTATTGGGCTAAAATGTATTCAACTGTCTCCATTTCTTCAATGCATTTTATCCGTTCTAGTTGTTGGGAGCCAAGCCAGGACATCACAGGACAAAATCCGACACAAAACACATCAAAGGAGGGCTTCATTAACCTAACACTCGTGTGTTTTTTCACGTGAGAGGACATTAGAATAAGTAGAGAAAATCCAAATGGAAATGAGGAGAGGGGTGGCACGGTGGCGCAGTGGTAGCGTTGCTGCCTTGCAGTAAAGAGACTTGGGTTCGGTATATTCTCCTCGTGTCTGCGTGGATGAAATGAGGAGTATTGAACCCAAGCCTTTGGAGCTTTATGGTAGCCACACTAACCAACCACTGTGCCACCTTGCAGCGCAGCTAATAACAACTGTGAACGTCATGTCAGATCTCACAGAGTGCGCGCACAGCATTACACTGCATCCCTTTTACAGGGAAAATAACAAAATGAGCTGAAACAGGTGACATCGCCAACTGCTTTCCTTTAGTCAGCTCCTAAAGTGGTAGGAATTCATTTACAGAGCACAGACTCGTCTCGGCTTTAGCACTGCGTCTGCCTCTTCTAAGAACCTGAAGCTGCTGAACAAAATCCAATGTGCACAGGGAAAAGGTGACAGTCAAGATGTGGAGACCAGGCTGCCCCGTTAGGTACGTATGGGACCAGAAAATAAGAAATGAGGCAAAAAAAAAAAAGAGGGAGCCGCAGTCAGAAGCAGCAGACAAACCACCAGGCCATCATTGGGCGTCTCCGTTCTGAAACCAAAGTGTAAGAAGGGAAACTCAGAATTAGCTGCTGCTGTGTACGGCCATTGCTGTTGTGCAGTCTCTGGTTCTCCTGACTTCAACCCAGCATCCCAAAGACATGCCTGTGAGGTTAACTACTACATGGAGTGTGCCCACCGATGCCAACGGGGTCGACCTCAGTTTCACTTAGGATTAGTAGTGGCATACGGACACTCTGAGTTCAGAACTTCAACAAAGCCATCAGTTGGGTCTTTCTTATAGTGCATAATGTCTGTAGCGATCTTGAATACATAGAACACGTCGTCATTGTAGTTTTCTTTATTTCAGTTCCCCTACAGTATACTGGGCCTATCATACTTGCAAAATATGAGTTATTCTTTCTATCAAGACAAATTCTTAGTGCACATGGGTGAACCCGGCCAATAAAGTGAATTCTGATTCATTCTTTCTTTTTCTTTCTTTCTCTCTTTTTGCTCCAGTCACTTCATTGTCTTCCATAGTAATCACACAAAACTTTCAGTCTCTTTGTTTTTTTTTCAGTTACTTTGCAATATATGGGGCCTTTCATTGCGGTCACACGTGCAAAGTGCTGTAAATGTTCCACTCTCTTTCTGTTTCTTTCAGGTACTCTACATTATATTACACTGCGCCCAACAGACTAATCACAGTTACACACTTATAAATACTTGTCAGTCATTATTCATTATATAGTGGCTTTGATTGTAACCACACTTACAAAGTGCTTTCAGACTTCCAGTTTCTATCTGTCCCCTTACTCTACATTATATACTGCCTTTCTTATAAATCACAAAGTTCTAAATATTCATTCTTGCCTTCCATACATTTCACAGCAATGTCTACGTATTTCGTTCTTTTTTCAGTTACTCTGTATTACACAGTGCCTTCCACACTAATCACACTTACAAAGGGCTCTAAATGTTTCACTGTCTCCTTATTTCACTTTTTATTACAAAGTGCACTTCACACTGATCACGGTTATAAAAATTCTTCTTTCTTTCTTTTCTCTGGTTATTATATGGTGCCTTTCACAGTAATAACGCTTACAAAGTGCTTTCAAACTTCCAGTTACTTTACATTATATAGCGCCTTTCATACTGGTCAGTAACTGCTACTCTTTTTTCTTCTTTCTTTGCTCCAGTCACAGTGCATTATATGGTGCCTTTTACATTTATCACACTTGCAAATGTCTAGTTATTCCTTTCTTTCAGTCACAGTACATTATGTGGTGCCTTTCATACTGATCACACTCACACACTGCCTAATACCCTTTTCTGAGTCTTTCTTTCAGCTACTCAGTATTATATAGTGCCTTTCAGACTGATCAGAAAGTTCTAGATGTTATTTTTTCTTTCTTTCTTTGCTCCACTTACTCTACATTATACAGTACCATTCATACTGATCAGAATTACATCTGAGCTTCTACTTAGTAGACCTGCACAATCGACTGCTTGGATATTTTAAACCTACTATCTATTTATTACTTTCTCGTTTACGAAGTATAGGGAAATGTATTGAAATCACCAAAGATTCAATGTCGAGATTTTGATGATTTTCAATGTTTTAGACCAAAATTAAAATTTTTGGAATTATGTCTGAGTGTGTGTGTCTGTGTGTATCGTGACGATGGGCCAGCCAGAGGAGTCGGTGGGACGACTTTGTTTCTTGGTGTAAAAAGAATAGTCTGGATCTTAACATCAGCAAAGCCAAGGAAAAGTTTCGCCATACCTCTGTGTCCGGTCACTATTCAGGGGGTGATGGTACAGGTGGTCCTACAAGTGCTTTTGGGTCCACATCAGTGACAAGTGACACATGTCCCATCACACAAAGTAACTCCATAAGAAAGTTCACAGCTGGCTGAGACTCGTGCTCCCCTAATGTGGGAGGTGATGTCCGTCATATCTTCTACAACTCTCTAATGGCTACTGTAGTGTGCTGGGCTGGTCACGTCACTTCAAGAGAGGCCCACTGAATCAACAAGCTAATTACAAGGACAGGCTCAGTTAATGGGACGCCCCCTGGACCTGCTGGTGGTAGCAGGGAATGAGTGCCAGTATGAACAACGCTGCACATCCCCTCTCTCTGATGCACCAACACTGAGGACTTTCAGACAATTAATTATTCAGCGGAAGTGTGTCAAAAAAACGCGACTGGGTGTCCTTTATATTACAGACTGCACACTTATCATTAGTCAGGTCGGGAGTTTTTACTTTTTACTTCCTTGTATAGAAAGAATAGGGAAAGTATTGTTATCGTTCAAAGATTCAATGTCGATATTTTGATGAATCTCGACATTTTAGACCTACCTGACTTTCTTGTATACAAAGTAGAGGGAAAGTATTGGAATCCTCCCAAAATTCTATTTCGAGATTTTGATGAATACCGACATTTTTAAATACCATTTTAGGAATTACGTCTATGTGTGTGTGTGTGTGTGTGTAAAAACGATAATTGGAGTACGCTTTCACTTGGGTCAACCAAATTTTGCATACAAGTATTCGGTACAAAAACTTTTGGGCTATTTCCGGTAACCGGAAGTGGTGTGTTTCCTTATTTTTTGTATTGCCCTTGTATGCCCCATCATATTTTATATTTTATCATATAATAATTTTTTGTATTGTGTATTGTCCTTGTATGTTGCACCAATATGAGACAAATTCTTAGTGTACATTTGTGAACCCGGCCAATAAAGTGAATTTTCTTTCTTTCTTTCTTTCTTTCTTTCTTTCTTTCTTTCTTTCTTTCTTTCTTTCTGCAGTCCAGTCCACTGACAGCCTCCACACTCCCATTTGTCCTTTCCGCCACAAAAAAAAAATCAATGCAGACAAGCTGAGCCCCGTAATGATATTATTTGCTCTTCCAGCCGGCATTTATAGTCACGCTCCTTTGATTCCAAGGATGAAAGCCTCGCATTATCTTTGCGAAATGCAGATTAAATATACAAGAAATGCAACTGATATCACGGCATCAAAAGGCAGACTTTTCAAAACATCTCATGTACCGGAGAGGAATGCTGACCCCTGAGGTCATCTGTGGTCAGCAGCGGCCCGCCGCTGCTTCAGGCCACATGCAGAGACTAAATGCTTCCAAATGCCGACAGGCCGGCTGAAGGCTGTTTGTCTACAAGCCAGGATAGGTGCGTGCAGTTGTGTAAATCAGGAAAAAAAGAAAACACAATGAAGATCTCAGTAGAAATAATAGAGCGCCTTCCAGATGGGCGGGTGGCGTGGGTGTCATTCCTACTTTGGCTTTCTTCTTACCGCTCTTTTAACACGCCAGTGAACTTAACGCAGTACAAAACAACGGCGTCAAATGGGCTCAGTCCGATTGGTGCTCCTTATCGGTCTGGGTATAGAACTCGGGAAGGATTCTGTCCCGGATTGGCTATCGGAACTGAGGAAAAAGCGGTAGATGGTGAGCGATGTGAGGTGTAAATGTGAGGGCAGGAAGGGCACGAGGCTGGCAATGATGGATGGATTAAAAGGCAGAAGTCTATGTGACCATCATCATCAAGTCCTTCCGTGAGAACCCAAAATCCAAAGAGGACTGTTTCATTTATGTTAGGTAGAATGGGTAGGTAGGTAGAATGCCCAGAGGGGACTGGACTGGTGGTCTCATGTTCTGGAATCCCTACAGATTTTATTTTTTTCTCCAGCCGTCTGGAGTTTTTTTTGTTTTTTTCTGTCCCCCCTGGCCATCGGACCTTACTCTTATTCTATGTTAATTAATGTTGACTTGTTTTGTTTCCTTATTGTGTCTTTTATTTTTCTATTCTTTATTATGTAAAGCACTTTGAGCTACTGTTTGTATGAAGGGTGCTATAGAAATAAATGTTGTTGTTGTTGTTGAGGCAGGTGAGAGCACATGGAAAGAGCTGAGGGAGACTGAGCCGAGGAAGGAGATGTCAGTTTCAGCCACAGAAGAGTCAGTTGTTTGAGTGCTGAATCTGATTTTCCATATCTCACAAGCCCCCAATTGTCACAGTATACAGTGCCTTCAGAAAGTCTTCAGACCCCCATCACTTTGTTCACGTTTGGTTCTGTTGCAGCTTTATGCTAAAATCATTTAAATTCATTATTTTCTTCATCAAATACCCCAGAATCAAATTTTAGATATTTTTGCAAACTAATAAAAAATAAACTGAAATACCACATTCACACACAAGTATTCAGACCCTTGGCTATGACATTTGAATTGTGGATTTGGTGTTTCCCATTCTGTCGATCATCTGAGTCCACTGGAGGTCAGTTGAATTGAATGGGCAGAGACTTGTCTGTAGAAGGTCTCACAGCCATGAGGGCAAAGGGATTGAGATAGGATTGTGTCACGGCACAGATCTGGGGACGGCTATGGCATTTGAGGTTCCCAGGAGCACAGTGAGCTCATGGAAGATGTTTGGAACAAACACAACCGGCCAAACTGAGCCAATCGGTGAAAAAGGCCCACAATAAGCTAGAGGAGCAGATTAGAACAATCTGGACAAGAACAGGCCATTCAGCCCAACAAAGCTCGCCAGTCCTATCCATTTATTTCCATCCATCCATTATCCAACCCGCTATCTCCTAACTACAGGGTTATACTGTAGCCAATCCCAGCCAACATAGGGTGCAAGGCAGGAAACAAACCCCGGGCATTGCGCCAGCCCACCGCAGGGCACACACTAGGGACAATTCAAGATCGCCAATGCACCTAACCTGCATGCCTTTGGAATGTGTGAGGAAACCGGAGTACCCTGAGGAAACCCACGCAAACTCAGACAGGTCTCCTAACTGCGAGGCAGCAGCGCGACCCACTGCGCCACCGCGCCACTTATTTCTCTCTATTATAATAAAAAAATCTTGGGTCAAGACGTGATCTTCTCGGAAAGACACTTTGACGTCCCGCGAGACTATACTTTACAACCTTTGGAAGCAAGACACATGATACGGTGACTTTTACACGTCAAGCCCTACTTAACAAACAATTTAAAACAAGATCATGGACATCTGGCCTCTCAGTTGTTGGAATGCTTTATGGCAGACACACTTCATTCATGTGCCCTGCTCTTAAAAATTTTATAAATTCAAGATGGCACGTCAACGACTAAACGAAGAAGAAAGAGCAGCCATGTGTAAATTCTGAAACTAAGGAAAATAATAATCAGTCCAGGTGAAACTGAAAACCTCGTAGGTCCAATCGGGATCAGAAATAAAAGACTTCATAAAGACGTTCAAACACATGCAGAGCAGGTTAGAGAATATGAAAGTAGTAAAATTCAAAAGTATCAAAAAACAAAAGAAAGTAAAGATCGCATTAGCACAAACAAATGGAAATTATTACTCGATAACATAACAGAACAGCAAAAAGAGATTGACTGAATGGACATAGGTGATATGTCAGAAGTATGTAGATATTGTAAGGTTTCAAAGCTTAAGTCGGAGACTTGCAGTTCGTCTAATTTGTGTTGCCATCATGGAGAAGTAGTGTTGCCTCCCAATGAAGAGGCGTATCCGCGAGAATTAAAAGAAAAGTGGAATCCACAAACATTACAGGCAAAATATCCGAGTCTACAATAATGTGTTCGCGTTCGCATCATTCAATACTCAAAACGTAGATTTACACAATAATGGATCATACGCTATGAGAATCTGTGGTCCCGCAACAATTAAAGATACGACAAGTTTAATTTTGATGAAACCACAATTTGGTCAGGTGTATATTTATGATCACGGTGAAGCGATGCAACATAGAATCGAAAGAGCAGGTGACAATTCCCATGAAAATAACAATTTCTTTAAATTGTATATCTGGATAACCAAACCTGGGGGTGGGCAAGCAGGGAGTGGAGCCCCCTAGTCTTCCAAAAACAAACATCAAGTCGACTTTTGAAAGTTCCTTGAGTCTTACTGTCTACCACACGACTTTGTCTCTTATTCCAAGTGTCTGTCGTTCTTTGTGTAAAGAAAAACTTCCTAATATTTGTGTGAAATTTACCATATTCTTGATGAAGTCATTTTAATGTCACAGTCTCGATCCACTGGACTAATCCCTTCATCATTTTAAACCCTTCAGTCGTGTCACCTCCTAATCTTCTTTTCCTTAAACTGTAAAGGCTCAGCTCTTTTAATCTTTCCTCATAACTCAACCCCTGTAGCCCTGAATCATCCTCGTCGCTCTTCTCTGGACCTTTTCATGTGCTGCTGTGTCTTTATGGACAACTAAACTGCACACAGGACTCCAGATGAGGCCTCACCAGTGTGTTATAAAGCTTGAGCAGAACCTCCTGTGACTTGTACTCCACACATCAAGGCGCTATATAACCTGACATTCTGTTAGCCTTCTTAATGGCTTCTGAACACTGTCTGGAAGTTGATAGCTTAGAGTCCACTAGGACTCCTAAATCCTTCACATAAGGTGGACTCTCAATTTTCTGACCTCCCATTGTGTATTCAGACCTCACATTTTTACTTCCTATGTGTAATTCTTCACATTTACTGACATTAAATTTCATCTGCCCAAGCCTGTGTGCTGTCCAAGTCCTTCTGTGATGATATAACGGATTCCAAATTATCTGCTAATCCACCTCTCTTGGTATCATCTGTAAACTTCACCAGCTTGTTATTTATATTCCTAAATATCTAAATCATTTCTATGTATTAAAAATAGCAGCAGCCCCAGCACTGACCCCTGCTGGTCACCACTCTTAACATCAGCCAATTCTGATGAGGTGGTGACCCTGACCCTGTGTGCAGATGGCGGAAACTTCCAGAAAGACACCCCATCGATGCAACATCATGCCAAGTCTGAGCTTTAAGATACTGTACATGAATGCCTGCTTGGAGTTTGCAAGAAGGCACCTAAAGGAGTCGCAGACTGTAAGAAGAAAAGTAATCTCCGCTCTGACGAAACCAAGATTTGAGTTGACTGGCCATAATTCTAAGCATCATGCCTGGAGGAAGCCAGACATTGTTGTTCACCTGTGCAGTACAATGCCAACGATAAAGCATGGTGCTGGTGGTGGTGGTGGCATCAGGCACTGGAAGGCTAGATAGGGTTAAGGGAAAGCTAAACAGAGCAAAGCTCTTGAGGAAAAATCTGCTGAGTGGATTGTGGACCTCACCCTGGCCGGAATGTTCACCAAGCAAAGACAACACAAGGAGTGGCTTAGGGACAACTCTGGGAATGTTCTTGAGTGGCCCACCCAGAGTCTGGACTTGGACTTGTTAAGGGTAAATTTCGCACAAACATTAGGAAGTTTTTCTTTACACAAAGAACGATAGACACTTGGAATAAGAGACCAAGTAGTGTGGTAGACAGTAAGACGTTAGGGACTTTCAAAACTCGACTTGATGTTTTCTTGGAGGATACAAATGGATAGGACTGGCGAGCTTTGTTGGGCTGAATGGCCTGTTCTCGTCTAGATTGTTCTAATGTTCTAATGTTCTAAACATCTCTGGAGAGACCTGAAAGTAGCAGTCCACTGATGGTCTCCAGCAGGTCTAACAGAGCTTAAGCAGATCACAAAATCCTCAAATCCAGGTGTTGCTGTGTCACACACGTAGGCATGGAATCAAGCTAGAGGGCTCAAATAATCTATCTAATAGTGACAATTCCATGTCTGACCAGGAGGTGGCGAGATGCACCCTCTGCAGACCATTCACAGAAAATTCCACAGGGTATCCGGCGCCCGTGATGACGTCACTTCCTGCCCAGATGATGTCACTTCCACTCCAGACCTTTAAAGCCACCCATCTTTGCCACATGTCACCAGTTCTGTTTTGGACTTTGAACTGGACACATCTCAACCAAAATTAACCCTTTTGTAGCCAGGGCATAATACACAGGTGGCTGCCTCGAACGTTTTTTATGTCTTGTGTCCTTTCTCGTGACAGCCGTCAAACTCAAGGACACTCCGGGCTGGAATGGCTGCCAATGGGGCCTTGGCGTTATCTGAAGACTTGTGTCCGTGTGAGATTACAGGTTTTAATTTGTAATAAATTTGGCAAAAACTCCCCAAATCCTATTTTCACTTTGTCACTCTGTGGTATTGAGTAACACAATGTGTAAAAAGTGAGGGGGGTCTGAAGACTTTCTGAAGTACCCATTTAAGATGCCAGTGTTTACTAACAGGATAGCCACCTGGGGGGGTATTTCACATGGTTTTAAAGAGGGATGGTTAGTTAGTTTTATTGTCTGAATTACAAGTTAAATTCCAAAATGGACGCGGAAGAGTGGCGACACCTTTAAGGATTGAGACTGACTCTCACCACCCACATACCTGATCTTATCCGAAATCGTGTTACTCCTGGCGACATTTTCACTATTTAAGTCTCCTCGAGCTCTCCGAGTCTGAACAGAAATGAATGCTGACACCTCTGTGTCAAGGTGAGGACAGCCAGAAAGACACGGCGCAGAACAGTCGTCACCTGTCATTCACCATAAGCTGTAGCTGGTGTGACGCTGCCAAGAAAAGGTGACATGAGTCAAATGTGTTATGTAATACTAACGGGCCAAAAGAAAGAAAGACAGCATCCTGAAAAGATCTTCATAACGGTTAAGGCTGCCTTATGGACTTTCAGAAGCGTACCGCCACATCATATGGATATGAAGAAGATGAAGGAAGACGGGCTACAAACGCTGCCTGCTCACTGCTGCTGACCTGATGCTTGGGTTACGTGCCAACTGAGAGCTTGACAGTCTCGTCATGTAGGGACAGTGTGGGGGTTCCGGTAAATCTGAGTAGGACACAAACCAAACACACTGGAATCAGCAGCCACCTGTGCCAGCCTTATTTAGTTTGGGGTTACAGGGTGTTGCTTCTTATAAATTGTTAGAAAGAATTTTCAGGTAGTCTCACGGCTCTGGGGACCAAGGCTCAAGAACTGGTCCGATCTCTTTGTGCTTTTCAGTTTTTTGTTCTCTTCCTCCCCCATCCCAAAAACATACAAGTTGGTCTAAATGGTGGGAGTTAGTGTCCATGTGTGGGTGTGCCCTCTGATGACCTGCTCTTCTAGGCCTGTTCCTCCTTGTGCCCATGGCTGCCCGCCACGTTGTATTCGAGTAACTGGGATCACATAATGGATTGTCAGGTTTCATGGCACAATCAAGAAGAAGATCAAAGAATTAATCATTAACCGATTTCTATGAAAAGAACTCGAGGGACAAAAGACTAATCTGAGGTGCGGAATGGAAAAGGAAAAACAAAAAAGAAAGGAAAGACATCCGACAACACATCTATGGGTGTCAGCGCCCACTTAATGCAGTCACGGGGAGCTGGAGCTGACCACAGCGGCATTGGCTATGAGGCAGGAGCCAACACTGGGCAGGATGTCACACTGGAACAACTGTTGTGTCTTTTATATTTAACAACCGGTTCATGGCATATTTACTAAAATATGAAGGAAGAAGTTTAAAGTTTAACAGTATAGTTATAAAATGTAAAACAGAAATATACTAATGGCCGTTTTCACCTTATAGTTGGACATAAAGCAACCTTTACATCTTTCTGTGTGTCTGCAATGTAACACTTTTCACATCTCCCTACCACCTATTTAAATATAGCTGTCATATAGTGCCTTTCACATCTATCAGTTTGCCTATTATGTAATGTCTTTACTCTTATCAATTTATTATAAATTAACTGTGTATTGATTTATTATATAATAAATTTAATCTAGCTGTTATATACTGCATTCGGGCGGCACGGTGGCGCAGTGGTAGCGCTGCTGCCTCGCAGTTAGGAGACCCGGGTTCGCTTCCTGGGTCCTCCCTGCGTGGAGTTTGCATGTTCTCCCGTGTCTGCGTGGGTTTCCTCCGGGCGCTCCGGTTTCCTCCCACAATCCAAAGACTTGCAGGTTAGGTGGATTGGTGATTCTAAATTGGCCCTGGTGTGTGCTTGGTGTGTGGGTGTGTTTGTGTGTGTCCTGCGGTGGGTTGGCACCCTGCTCAGGATTGGTTCCTGCCTTGTGCCCTGTGTTGGCTGGGATTGGCTCCAGCGGACCCCCGTGACCCTGTATTCGGATTCAGCGGGTTAGAAAATGGATGGATGGATGGATACTGCATTCCTTTATATCTTGTGGTGCCTTTAATCTATCAATTAATAATAAGTCACCTTCAGATCTACAGTATTGATTAGTGCCTGCCTGCAGTCGATATTAAATAGCAGTTTTCCCTTCCAAATTTCTATCATATAATGACAGTGTTTGTCTCTTATTATATAGTGCATTTAATCTGTCAATCTGGTATAAAGTGCCTTCATATATATATACATATATCGTGCCTTTCTCTTCTACCTACCTACATACCACCTTTACTCTCTGTCTGTCATATAATGCCATTAAACCTTCAGTCTATTATATAGGACCTTCATATCTGTTTATTATTTAGTGCTTTTCATCCTTTTATTTATATATTATATACCACTTTTACAATCACTGTATAGTGCCTTTCATCTGCCTTTCTGTTAGATAGAACTTTTACTATTTTGCAGTGTGTTGGCGCCCTGCCCGGGATTGGTTCCTGCCTTGCGCCCTGTGTTGGCTCGGATTAGCTCCAGTAGACCCCCGTGACCTTGTGTTCAGATTCAACAGGCTGGAAAATGGATGGATGGATGAACCTTTACTATTTCTGTGCCTATCTGATAGATAGATAGATAGATAGATAATGTGAAAGGCACTATATACTAGACAGATAAAAATGAAAGGCATGATAGATAGATAGATAGATAGATAGATAGATAGATAGATAGATAGATAGATAGATAGATAGATAGATAGATAGATAGATAGAGGAAAGGCTATATAACAGATAGATAGATAGATAGATAGATAGATAGATAGATAGAGGAAAGGCTATATAACAGATAGATAGATAGATAGATAGATAGATAGATAGATAGATAGATAGATAGATAGATAGATAGATAGATAGATAGATCTTTTCTTCTATCTATCTATCTAATCCTGTCTACTATACCAAATTTGAGCGATATATCTATCTATTATATAGTGCCTTTCACATCTATATATTTATCTATCTAATCCTGCCTACTATACTAAATTCTGTCTATTTATCTATCTCACGTATATAGTACCCTTCACATCTGCCTGTCTATTGTATAGTGCCTTTCACATCAATCTATCTGTTATATAGTGCCTTCCTCATCTGTCTGCTGTATCTATCTATTACGTAGTACTTTTTAAACTGTCTAAGAAATGGTGTCTATTTAATCCATACATCTGTGTTATATTGTCTTTTGCATGTACCTATCTATTATATATCACCTTCCCCGTCACATATCCCCTTTGTCTATTTAATATGCAGTAGCCGTAAAACAAAAAGCACACATCACCAAATAAAGAGCAACATCGCCTGCCTAATGCAGTTAAGAAGCAGCCGTCTCGGGACAGATGGTGAGAAATCACGGTGGATTAAAAATGAGAAAGACAGCTAAACATGCAGATGATAAAAATAATAAAAGAGGGGCCGAGTTGAGGCAGTGCTTTGCATTGTGCCAGGTGCAGCCCGCCCGTGTCCTGGTCCGTGGGCGTGTGCTCACCACATCCTCCCAGGTCTGTATGACCCTTAAATCCAAATGTATGTTTAAGTGGACGGACCCTGGTGACTCTTGAGTTTCACCTGCACTGTCAGGTTTGCCCCTCATCCTCCTTCGCCCCTGCTGTATTGTCCCTGACCCTCGTGTATGTAGCACCTTTGTATTTTGCCGTGTGTGTCAGGATTGTGATTCTGGCTCTGATTAAGGGTAAATTTCTCACAGACATTAGGAAGTGTTTCTTTACATGGAGAACCACAGATAACTGGAATAAGTGACCAAGTAGTGTGTGGACAGCAGGACTTTAAGGACCTCCAAAACACAACTTGATGTTATTTTAGAAGAACTAACTGGATAGAAGTGCCGAACTTTATTGGACTGAATGGCATCTTCTCGTCCAGATTGTTGTAATGTTCTAAAGATTAGCCTGTCCCACTCGGTGTGTCCATTTCTTAGTGCCCTATTCTTCTGTCTGCTCCATGAGGTGCCTTGTGGAAGTGCCGGCTGTTGACAGCGCTACATAAGATGAAGACTTGGGGACCTCATAAGGTTGTATTCAATGGAAGATGTTAGTTCCAGTATTCTAATAAACCTTCTGTGCTCTTCCATGATGGTTGGCATTTGCAAGCAGAGGCACAAACGTACAAATGTGCAGTGGGTGGACGCCAAGGGAGTGTGCGTCTGACAAAGACATGGCTGGGTAGGTGAGAGCAGACAGGGGGACACACATCCTAAAGAGCCACAGCCCCAGCCTTTCCTTTATACAGCACCTTCTGGTAGCATTTCCAGTACATGGAGATGTACAAGCAGATGTGTGACTTCTTCAGGGTGGAGATGGAACAGATAATCTGGTGATGTTATGTAAAGAATTCAGATTAAGCCAGCGGTTAGAGAGCCACTGGGGTTGTCATTTTGTTTGGCAGCTTTCCATAAGAAAGTCCACCGATGAGAACGCAACTGAACTCGCCAAATGTACTGGCTGGAAAGGGAAGCCCCGGGCCAGAAAGAGGTCCAGGAATACATCCATGTCCTTGAGGAGCTTCCCCTAGCGGCCCCTTAGAGTTGACTTGGGGAGTGCCAGACTGGCGTCTCTCGTTTGAAAACAAAATGGGGTTGTGGTGAACTGTAAAATAAAGGCGTTAATGATTTTCAACTTCTGATAACAGCTTCCCACAAATGTTCTTAACTTGCCAAAAGATTCTCCAGGTTGACTCAAACTTACAAAGGCAGCTTTATTTTAGAACAGGAAAAATGGAATTTCTCCCAGAAAAAAAAATGTAATTAACTCTGAATTCCTGATAGGATCTTTATGTGTTGTATAAATTGTATTCCTTCTCTTCTTTATGTTTAGCCAAGGTGGGGGGCACCTGACATGGCAGCTGGTGAACTCTTGCCAGAGCTATTTAAGAGGCAGCAGCCCATATAATGTCTGTGTTGGAATTGCATTTATCTCCTACTAGCCATCCCTGCAGCTCCACCTGTGTAACAGTGAAACAGGACCAACTTTAAATATCAAGAAACAAAAAGGTAAGTGGAGGCGAGGTACTCTGCAAAACACCGAGGTAGCCCGACTCCCCACTCCCCTCGGCCTGCTGCACGTCTCTCTCGGATTCGCTCAAATACATCGCTCCCGCAAGCAAATCTACAATATTCAGAGCAATGAGAGAAGTCGCAAAATCAACTGGAATGTTCCAGCAAACTATAGAAACAAACCCGATCTGAATCCATTAAGTAGTTCTCTCGTTCACTAGCTAAGTGGAGGTAAGGTGCACACCCTGAGGCTGGAGCGTGAGTGAGGAGGGCCCCCTCGGCCCGCTGCACGTCTCTCTCGGATTCGCTCAAATACATCGCTCCTGCAAGCGAACTCTGATACTTAGCGCAATGAGAGAAGTCACAAAATCAACCAGAATGTTCAAGCAAATTGAGAGAAATAACCCGATCTAAATCTGTTAAGTAGTTCTGTCGTGGACTTCCTCAAGTTAAATAAAGAGAAATCTGAAATCTTAGTGATTGGCAATAATGGATACAATGAGGCTATTAGAAATAAACTGGATACATTAGGATTAAAAGTCAAGACGGAGGTAAAAAGCTTAGAAGTTAACTGTTGACTGTAATCTGAATTTTAAATCACATATTCATCAGACCACTAGGACAGCATTTTTTCACTTAAGAAACATAAGTAAAGTTAGACCTCTTATATCACTGAAAGATGCTGAGAAATTAATTCACGTGTTTGTGTTCAGTCGACTAGATTACTGTAACGCACTCCTCTCAGGACCACCCAAAAAAAGACATAAATCACTTGCAACGAGTGCAGAATGGAGCTGCTAGAATCCTAACTAGGAAAAGAAAATCCGAACACATCACCCCAGTCTGAGTGTCACTACACTGGTTACCTGTGTCATTCAGGATTGACTTTAAAATTCTGCTTATGGTTTATAAAGCCTTAAATAATCTGCTCCATCTTATATATCAGAATGTCTGACACCTTATATTTCAAATCGTAACCTCAGATCCTCAAATGAGTGTCTCCTTAGAATTCCAAAAGCTGAACTTAAAAGAAGTGGTGAGGCGGGGCGGCTTCTGCTGCTATGCACCTCAAATCTGGAATAGCCTGCCAATAGGAATTCACCAGGCTGATACAGTAGAGCACTTTAAAACACTGCTGAGAACACATTACTGTAACATGGCCTTCTCATAACTTCACTTTAACTTAATCCTGATACTCTGTGTGTTCAATTCATCATAATAACTATTCATGGTGGCTCTAAAATCCGTACTGACCCCAACTCTCTCTTCTGTTTCTTTTTCTGGTTTCTTTGTGGTGGTCTGCGCCACCTCCACCTACTCAAAGCTTCATGATGCTCCAACAATGATGGATGGATTAAAAGGCAGAACTCTACGTGACCATCATCATCATCAAGTCCTTCCATGAGAACCCTAAATCCAAAGAGGACTGTTCAGAATGCCCAGAGGGGACTGGTCAGGGGGTCTCATGGTCTGAAACCCCTGCAGATTTTATTTTTTTCTCCAGCCGTTTGGAGTTTTTTTTTATTTTTTCTGTCCCCCCTGGCCATCAAACCTTACTTATTCTATGTTAATTAATGTTGATTTATTTTATTTTCTTATTGTGTCTTTTATTTTTCTATTCTTTATTATGTAAAGCACTTTGAGCTACTGTGTGTATGAAAATGTGCTCTAGAAATAAATGTTGTTGTTGTTGTTGTGGAAAGCAGACAGACAGACGCTGGATTTTATATTGGATTCCTTGGTTTATCGACTTCTGGGTTTCGTGTAAAGATGCGGTTTTCAGGATTTAGTCTGTGGATTGGTTGGCTGTCAGGTTAGCCTTTTAGCCAAAGCGTTTTAGTTTCCTTTTTCATAATTCCTGCCCTTGTTCTTCTTTGTACTAGCTGTGCTACCCATGTTCGATGGGTTGAAATCAGTTATCAACGTTAGACCTCAGAGTATTTAGTGTTTACATTTGCACAGCACCACCTATTAAGAATGTATTTTGTAGTGCATGTAGTCATAAAATGCATTGCATTTTTAATCAAACAGATGGTGCATCACAAACATTTGCTCTGCTGTTTCGAATCCCATACCAAGTAGCATATAACACAGGAGACACACAGAATCTGGTCCTTTTATTAAGGTGGATAATTTTTTAATTATCAATAAATCTTTAGATATTGAAATAACTTTGTTTTATTTATATGGGTTAGGGGGTCTGTACAGTTTTCCCTCTCTCCCTTTGTGGGCATTTGGACTTCAAAGACCTCCCTACTATTGGGCTTGTGCAGGCCGTAAGCCTGCATTTTGAGTTTGGGCCTTGGCTGCATTGAATCGGGCCAGTGTGAGAGTGCGCGTCTGAATTTTTTTTTTTTGAGGCGTTTGTGAACAGGCAGAATAACAACAGCCCCCTTATCGGCTTTTATAGGACCTTTCTATAGTGGGTACCATCAAAAGAAATGGGCAAATCTCTACTCGCATTGTTTTAATGTGTTTTTACAGTTACAGCACCAACACACTAACTAACATGATGTGAGCTGTCCATGATAGCACCTGAATTCATAGTCAGTGGGCATAACAACTAGGGGCAGGGCCGTCTTAACGCATGGGCACACTGGGTAGTTGCCTAGGGGCCCCACGAGCACTGGGGCTCATGTTTTTCCTGATGCCTATTTATGTTTCTGTTTTGCTATCAAAACAGGGACCGCAGTGTTCTCTTTTGCCCGGGGGCTTATGATGCTGTTAAGACGGCCCTGACTAGGGGGTCTCACTGCCAGTTTGTCTCTTTAATTGGATCTTCCATAACTAGGCTGATTGTGACGACTCTCCCGTGACCAGTAGGTTTCTCAGTGTAACTTGTTTGTTTAAAGTTGTGTGTTTTTTATGCATTATTGCTGTCTTTGTTAATTTTTTCTATTATTTTCATATATTTGTTATTTTTATTGGTTTCATTTGTAATTCTATAACTGTGTTATGTCTCTTTAAATGTTCTTCTCTCTATTCTTTGTGGGTGAAGTCCAAGGAGGCGGAGCCTGCCAGATGTCATCCTCCTTCTGGCTATATAATTGAGCTGAGAAGGCTCAGCAGCAGGATGTCATTCATTTTTTGTTGAGTTCTCTAAGTTCTGCTCTGTATGTGGATTTAATGATTTTTGCATTGTCTGGCATTTGATTAGAGATTCTGATGTTTAGTTTTTGTAATGGGACTTGTTTGTCCTCCTTTGTGCCTCTTTTTGCTCTGTTGAGCTTTTCTTTGTATTTTGCTCTTTTTGTAAGTAAATCCTTGATCTATAAAGATTCCCGTTTGTCACTTTTTGCACAAACCAGCAGTTTATGGTTATCCTCCTCTTTTTAGGGCTTTTTGACCTATTTTCATACATTTTGTATTATTTTGTCAGCTCTCCATGTTTGTCGACTTCTCCAGCTGAAGCCAGAAGGTAGAACTAGGGGTCTGGTTGCGGTCAAGTGAACCTCAGCAGGGCAGAGCAGTTTGATTTCTGCCTGCTCCCTTGCTTTTTGTAGGGAGCGTCACCACCATTTTGCCTTTGAAGAAGCTCCACTTCAAAACACTCACAAGATTGTGCTCCTCCCACACCTTATTGGCCAATCACAGGAAGTCCTGAATACCAGTTTTGAAATATGTGCAGCAGGCCTTAGCCAGCCTTTGTACAGATAAAACCGAGTCAAAAAGCAAACCAAACGTTTGTCAGCTGGAGATGTAAAGACTATCAAGCACCAGTAGCAAAACGCTCGACAAAATCTGTGTTCACTACTAGTACTGTTGTACTAAACTCAGTAACTGGAAAGTCAAACATGAAAAGCACACCTTGAGAGTTGTACGTTTATGCACAGTGTGGGAGAAAACTGGAAGTGCACGATGGCAACCTTTACACCATTGAAGTGATGATGTCATGCATTGCACACTTCCGGCTGGACAATCATAACCACCGTAAACAAAAAGTCCCCAAAATGGCAGTGTCAGAAGGGACCTTGCTTTCAATTTCCTGGGTAATCCAGTTACTGGTTGTGTCAGGGTTGTCTGCAGGATGTTGGTATTGCTGTCTGGCAAAGGAGTCACCACTTTGAAGTTTTTGGCTGGTTGAGTATACAAACAATACCAAGTTGTGATAACAGACCTGCTCCTTCCTTGGAGGATGTGTGGATTTACCTGACTTGGAACATTAGAACAATCTAGACGAGAACAGGCCATTCAGCCCAACAAAGCTCGCCAGTCCTATCCACTTGTATCCTCCAAGAAAACATCAAGTCGAGTTTTGAAAGTCCCTAACGCCTTACTGTCTACCACACTACATGGTCGCTTATTCCAAGTGTTTATCGTTCTTTGTGTAAAGAAAAACTTCCTAATGTTTGTGTGAACTTCACGCTTCACAAGTTTCCAACTGTGTCCCGTGTTTTGATGAACTCATTTTAAAATACAAGTCTCCATCCACTGACTAATTCCTTCATCATTTTAAACACTTCAATCATGTCACCTCTTAATCTTCTTTTGCTTAAACTGTAAAGGCTCAGCTCTTTTAATCTTTCCTCATAATTCAACCCCTGTAGCCCTGGAATCAGCCTAGTCGCTCTTCTCTGGACCTTCTCTAGTTCTGTTATGTCCTTTTTGTAGCCTGGAGACCAAAACTGCACCCAGTACTCAAGATGAGGCCTCACCAGTGCATTATAAAGGTTGAGCAGAACCTCCTGTGACTTGTACTCCACAGATCAAGGCGCTATATAACTTGACATTCTGTCAGCCTTCTTAATGGCTTCTGAACAGTGATGGGAAGTTGATAGCTTGGAGATTACATGTCTGACGCTATGGGTTTCTAATCAGCATATCTGTACTTATTCATGATTGGTAACAATACATTTTGTTAACTTGTGTTTTCATTAATTGTTAAACCAAATGTAGATGTGCCATTGTTTAATCTGATTGTCCAGAACTGATAATGGCAGGGACTGAAGGAGATTTAAACTCCTGGGCAGGAGAAGGTTAAGGGGGACAGTCCACTGAGAACGCTGCCAAGACACTCGGACAGAGCGCAGGGGCTCGCAGGCTGACAAGGGTACGTGGCTGGCACGATGGGAGGCGCAGGGACGGCAACACTTACTTCCAGGGAGGAAGAGACAGCTCCACAAGGAGACGCCAGTTGTGGGTTCAGCGAGTGAGGGAAGCTGCATGAAAGGACCGAGCAAAGCTGGCAGACGAGAAGTGAGGCGTGCCAAGGTCCCAGCAACACAAGGAGCCCAGAGTGGAGAAAAAGAGCGACGGAGAGACGCTGACACGGATTCAACAATTTGACACAATCTTCTGTTGGGAAACGAGTGTCCGGTGTGGACTGTGTTTTCCTTTTAAAAAAGGAAATTCGTTCTTGATATTGTTCGATTTTGCTTATGTTCATTTATCTTTTGAATGTACTTACGATTGTCTGGTGTAATAGAAGTTACTGTTGCTTTTCCTGAAATTACTGCTGTGTCTTTCATTGTGTGTTTACTCACCGCCCAATTAAAAGAAACCTGTGTGCTATTATTGGTACATTTCAGGAGTTCCCAGTCTCTTAATAAAACTGGGTGGCGCAGTCGGATATATTAATGGTGTCTAAGTTAGATTTCCTGTGAGTGTGACCAGAAACCTGTCACAGCAGCATGAGAATAATGTAAAAAAAAATATGAAAGCTTTCAAAACAAACTCAAAAGTAATCAAAGAAAGAGGTTCTTCATAGCAAACAATCCTTAAATAGACCAAAACAATTTAGGAAATGAACAAAAGGGAATGGATAAATAAATTCCTCTGTGTCCCGTCACCTTTCAGGGAGTGGAGGTCCTGCAAGTGCTTTTTGGGTGTCCCATCACACAGAGTAACTCCATAAGAAAAGTCTCAGCTGGCTCTTGTTTCTTAATAATATTAATTCCTTGCATTTATATAGCGCCTTTCTCACTACTCAAAGCGCTCAGCAATTGCAGGTTAACTCTTTTAGGGCCGATGTCGACTTTTGTCAAAAGGAGGAGTTGACGATGGTAATCAACTGTAAACTGTGCCAAAACAAACTGTTATGTTTTAGTTGGACTCTCATTGCTAGAAGGAAAGTTATCTTCATTGGTTTGACCGAGATTTTCTGTACTCGTGTGAGTAGTACGGTGCAAACAAGAGCAAAAATGGCACTGACATAATGGTGAGCGATCAAAGCGAATGCGTAAATCAAAATACTCAGTGGACAAAGTTTTACGTATTATCTCTGAACTGGACTATGACTTGACGGAGTCCGATTTTGATACAAGTGATCGAAAACGAATGTGAGGTTCCAGCTTCAGCTGACTGGTGCCCAGCTAAACATGTAACTGACACGCCTATGGCAATGTTTACCAAGAAGACTGCCACTTAACAATGGTAAGAGGTAGAAACAGGATTGTAGTGCACTGCGACTGTGACCGGTGCTGCGGCTGCCGCCCCAGCAATGCAAGGACAGCCTGGCAGCAAGTCTGCCTCACATTTCTCAGCATTCAGCAACAGACATTTAATGTTGAATTCTGTGTGAAACCATTGCTTTTCAGAAACTGTTTTTTTGAAAATCAATCAATCAATCAACATTTATTTATAGAGCACATACTCATACAAAAAAATGTAGCTCAAAGTGCTTTACAAAATGAATATGAATATGTGCTATATAAATAAATGTTGATTGATTGATTGATTGATTGATTGATTGATTGAAAAAAATATTCAGCCCTCAAAGAGTTCATGGCCTTGCTCAAGGGCCCAACAGAGCAGAGTCCCTTTTGGCATTTACAGGATTCGATTGCCTCAGAGTACCTCAGAGCCTCGTGCTCCTCTAATGTAGGAGGTGATGTCCTTTATATCTTCTACAAATCTCTAACAACTAATGTGGTGTGCTGGGCTGGTCATCACTTTAAGAGGCCCACTGAATCAACAAGCTAATTAAAAGGGCAGGCTCAGTTAATGGGAAGCCCCCTGGACCTGCTGGTGGTAGCAGAGAGTGAGTGCCAGTATGAACAATGCTGCACATCCTTTCTTTCTGACGCACCCACACTGAGGAGTTTCAGCCAATGAATTATTCAGCAGAAGTGTGTCAAGAAACGCGACCGGGGGTCCTTTATATGACAGACTGCACATTTCATTAGTTAGGTCGGGAGTTTTGTTTTTACTTTCTCGTATACGAAGCATAGCGTAAGTATTGTAATCGTCTAAAGATTCAATGTTGAGATTTTAATGAATATTTGTCTGTTTTTTCCGTTTTAGTCATGCTGGTGTGTTTTTAGATTATAGTGTGTGTTAAGTATGAACATTTATTTATTTAAAGTGCTTCTGCAAAAAGCCAAATTTCCCCCAGGGACAAATCAAGTTTTATCCATCTATTGGTATTATGTTTTTTTAATTGTTTGATTTTTTTGAACGATTTAGTTTTGATTGCACAGTGACCTTGGGTGCCTTGAAAAGTGCTTGTAAATAACATGTTTAAATATATCAATGAAGTATTAGCAGCAGTCGAGTCTTATAGGCCTGCATACGCCACCCAAGGGAAGCAGATATGAAGGTCAAAACACCTGCACGTTCTCCATTGTAGCTTTGGCCAGCCGAACTCACGGGGGTCCCCATCAGTGGGCAGAGGTTGACGTTGAAGCTTTAGGGGTTGCTTAGGGGGGTTGTGTCCAAACGAGCCGTAAAAAATAATTGCATCTCTCAGAGTCTAAACCGTACTGCTGCATACTGTATTTACATCATATCCCGAGGCACACATCATAAATTGTTCATAATTTAAAGTTACAGGGTAACCTAAATCTCACTCACAAAAACTCGTTGAAAAGTTTGAAATGATGAAAAAGTACAGAAGTCCCTTCAACGATACGGAAATGACAGAAAAACCTGCGCCTGATGCTTGTCGGGTTAGGCGTCCCGCTCTGGATAAGTGCGCTTAGGAAAGAGACGGCTTCGCGGAAGGTTGGACTGTTTTTCATTTTCAATTTTAAGATTTTCATTTTTGTGTATTAAATATTTTGTCACGCTGACAGAGGTTTGCTATTTGGACAGGAAGCACATCGGCGATGCGGCCGCACGCGCAGATCTGCGTTCCTGTAAAAAGTTGCTTGACGATCTGTTTGCCGACCAGAGCGGCCATCTGACATGTAAAAGGTCCAAAACATGCAAGTTGGAATGACCTCCCATCAAGGTAAATGTGAAACGGCAAACTAATCACTAATTTGTGCAGTTGAGAGTCCTTGTGTGTTTTAAGGGTGGGTGACGTTAAATGATCGTGATTGTTGATTATTAATATATTTGCATTAGATGTGTCCTTAAAAAACCTTTTGAGAGGAAAAGATTTATTTTAATCTTCTTCTTCTTTCGGCTACTCCCGTTTGGGGGTCATCTTAATGGAGATTTATTTTAATAGCATAGTGCAATTGTTGGGGGTTAGTCGGACCCCCCTTAAACTCCACCTACAGTCCCCTCACGCCCCTTGTCTTTGGGATGGCCTCTATTGCTTCACTCCCAAAGTGACACAGGAGCAGAGAGCATGGCCATCTTGACAGCATCAAAGTAGAGCACTGGGACACTGGGACAGTAGCAAAACAGAAACATCAGAAGAAACGTGGGCCCCTATGCTCGTCCGGGGCAAATGCCCAGCGTGCCCATGCGTCAAGACGGCCCTGGCACAGAGATGGTGACAGCACAGCTAAAGCAGTACAGCAGTGGGAAGTGAAATGTGCCCCCCAATGGTTGGCAGTGCGGCCTCAGACAAAGAAGCATGAAGGCATACTGATCTCAAAGCCTGCCTCCCATGTGCGAGAAACTTCCAACCAGTAATTATAAATAATAAAGCCTGAAATCCGCCACGCACGTTAGCCCATACATCACGCTCGGTGTAACTAAAGCATGTGCACTATCCCATAATTAAATTAAACCGTTTGCATGAGCAGCTCCTGCTTATGGTGTTAATTACACCATAATAGGCACTCGCTCGGCTTTAGCCCAGCTAAACTGGTGGAGCTCATGGCCTTGTGGTTGCAGGCCGCTTCAAATACGGTAAGTGGATCTTCACGCCTTGCTGTGGCGCCCTACTAATTCCATCGGAGACTCCACACACGTCTCATATGTGCCCAGGGTCAGGGTGAAGCGCACGGTCCGCCCATCCACCTGCTTGTCCCAGATACAATCAGGGTCTACAGAATGCTGAGGGACATCGGCCTTGTCACTTTTGGTGGAGGATCCGACACACTAGCAAAAGGCTCATGCCGCCTGGCACGTCGCGTGTGCCGCTTCACGGCGTCTCGTCTTCGTGACCCGCTCCCTGCCTGCCCTCCCCCTTCTTACAGTAAACGTTTAACTCGGTGGGTTTTTTTCCAATTTTTCTTCTCCCCCAGCTAGATTAATATTCAACTTCCAACAGAAGTTAATTAGTAATGCCAAATTCATTAACCCATATTGCTGTAACAGTGACCAGAACCATAAATTAGCCCCGCGGGAGGCCATATTTTACTTTTAAAAGGATATATAAAAATGCTGGAGACTGACATAGATCACCGTTTTGTGAAGATCTTGCATTGTCATTGGAGTCCACTGCATTTTTTTCAATTTGTGGATTAATATCCTTGTTAAAGGCAGTTATGACCCTGGAAAAGGAATGTCTCCCTCTCAGCGCCGTTTGAGAAAAGCCAATCTTGTAAAATGATCATTCCAACGAGAATTTGGCAGCTGGGCTGACCTGTGGGGGATGGCCGGTGTGGGCACAGTGGTGTGATAAAAATGGAGTGCAGTACGGAACGAAACAGGGCGCACCTCCTGACGTTCTTCACCGCCGCCTGGCAGGCTACCGAGTGGGCAGATCTCCTGTTTACTGAGGCTGGCGCCCCCTACCTTCACTTGAATCATGGCGTTGAATGTTTCATCTGTGGATGGTCACTTGAGTCTCTTGAACTGGATTGCACCCATTTCACTCCATCAGGCTGAGCTCGCGATTCATGCAGAATTAACTTCACAGCCAAACTACGGTGCCTTCCCGCCAGCGACTTTCACAAAATGAACACCGGAAGAGCGGTGTTGGAATGGAGGGTACAGATGGACTGGTACCCCAGTTGAGATATCCCCAGTCAGAAGGCTAACAGAATGGCGAGACCAGTGGTTGACCAACTCCTGAGACCACCATATCCTCTGGGGTGCAGCATCTCTCTGGTTCCGTTACTGTCTGTCCACCTGCAGTGCTGCTTGGGACTTGTAGTTACAAGCCAGTTGAGGGAAAATTCTGCCAGACCTGGAAGTACCAGAAATACCCCCGGGTGTCATGACTGGGCATTTTATGTTGGTATTCGTCAACCAGGCAGACCTCCAGCGCATACGTTTCTCAGTCTATCGTGATTCAGGCTGATGTTTTGTAGCCTTTTCCTTTTAGAGAAGCCATATTGTGTAGTGCGATTGTCAGGGGCACGTCCGGTGTTTCCAGGGGTGTGGTCTCTGGGGTCGTGACCTTGACTTAATCAGCAAACGGCATAAAAAGTCAGTCTTTTGCTCTGCGCCTTATCCTTATCTCTATTTCTGACCTTTTGTGCGATTACTTTTCTTCTCTTGCCTGGTTTTGACTTATTGCATGTTATTTGACCTCGGATTTTACCTCTCGTCCGGGTTTTCGGTCACTTTGCTTTATTTTGATTTTCATTTGTTTCGCTTTTTGCATGCTTCTCAGGAAACTAGTTGTCTGTTTTTCCTGCTGAATCAGGACACCATCATTCTGAATGCCACACTTGGCACCCAGCAGATGGCACAGCTCTTCTTCTTATTATTATTATGGTGCTCTTAGCCACATCATCAGCCTCTGTCATTTGTTTGACTCTTAGCAGATGTCACTGGTCTTCCTTTTATTTCCACCATGCCACTTCTTTTGCCAATCGCTCTGCTAAAATAAATCCACAAGCACAGGCCAGTTTTCCGAGGTCACTTTAACCTGAATTTTTTTTTTTTTTTAATTTCAGATCATAAGATTTCAAGCAAGACCAAGATGGAGGTTCAGGCCCCAGTAGTTTACGTCCTTAATTCGTTCCAGATCCATTGACATATACCAAATAGGACGTATACCAAACAAATTTTTTTTTCCATAAGAAATAAAGGGAAAATGATTAATCTGTTCCCATGAAAAAAAATCCTATTGTTATGGGCATATTATACATTAATGGGGTTGTATAAAATAATTGAAACACTGCTTAATACTAAAATACATAAATACAAAAGCAATTAGATGAAATAAGTGAAAATTTAACCTCACTTTACTTTTTAATAACGTCTTTGTTTTTCACAATCGTTCCCGGCATACGGTATGCAGCAGCCAAGTCCCGGATACGCACGCCACCTTCATACTTTTCAACAATCAATTCAAATTTACGCGAAAAAAACACAAAATCACGTGAAAATTCACAGAGAGTTATAGCGCGGGTTGTTCACTGAATGCCAGCAACTGGCGTACTGGTAAACAAGGGTAGTGTAGTGTTCTCTGAAGTAGCGACACACTCAGAATAACGTTTCGAATGCGGTTTACTTTGAACCACGTTTAACCAACTCTCCATACAGCGCGCCTTCTAAACCACACCCCCTCCCTCCCTCCGATGGGAAGCAGACCATAGCAATCAACACCCGAACATAAAGCAATGGACAAAAGCATCACTGAACCATCGTATACAACAGGTGGCACGCGGGTTGTTCACTGAATGCTAGCAACTGGCGTATTGATGCTCGTGGGCAGTCGTGGCTTTGTCTCGAGAGAGGTAAACAAGGGTGGCATGCAAGTCGTATTCCAAACAGGTCGTATACCAAGGTATCACTGTATATATATATTATATATATATATACATATTAGCTGTGTAATCCCGTGCTGTAAAAAGCCTGGGGTCCTAGGAAGTATTAAAATTGACAGAAAAAAAATTGAAATGTAGAGATGTCAGGTAATTAATTGAAAGGAACTACTCTGGGCGTCTCTCTCCTAGGAGGTTTCGTGTTGCCGACGTGCTCGCATCGTTGGCGCGTTAGCAGTTAAGCGACTTTGTCTTTCTTTGAAGGTTTCGTTTTGCCGATGTGCTCGCCTCACTTCTGTATTGGCCACTAAGCAAGTGACTCTTTCTTCAGAGGCTTTGCTTTGCCGACATGCTGGCCTTGCTTGTGTATCCTCACCCCGACTCCACCTCTGACTTCCAGGCCGGACAGACAGACAGACAGACACACACACTTCCACATGTAGACGTTTACATAGGAGACTAGCTGTGTAAGCCCATGCTGTAAAAAGCCCGGGGCTCTTAGATCCTGACACTTCAATCAATCAATCGCATCGGCTGTACATTAGCGGCCATGCGAGGTTCTCTTTCCTCTGCAGTTTTGTTTTGCCGACGTGCTCGCCTATGTTGTCTATCAGCAGCTAAGCGATTTTCTCTTTTCTCAGCGGCTTCACTTCATGCTGTAGCCTCACACTTCTGGGCTGGACAGACAGACACACACACTTACACGTGACGACGCTGTAATGGATGGCCGGAGATGGTGCCCTTCCGGGAGACCTGGAGGAGCAGGGGACCAGGAGAAGGGCAATTTATACATTTATACCCCAGAACATGAGAGGGCAGGGGGTTGCATCGGGGCTACAGGCTTGGGACTCTGAAACTCAAACCTTTTGGGATCCATGGCCACCACCAGGGTGCACCTGGAAAGCTCCAGAAACACGCCCAGAGGCTAATCGAGAAGCACCTGGAGCACTTCCGGCTGCTGTATAAAAGGGGAGCCGGAGTCGGGTGGGAGAGGATTGGAGTGGAGGTGGCAGTAGAAGAAGGAGACTTAAGAAAGGACTGGGAGCGTTATTGGGGTTTGTGCACTGTGTGTGTGCTGTGCAGAAGAAGAAAATAATAAAACGCGTGAGTGTTGGACATCTGGCTGTCTCAGCGTCTGTCTGTCTCTGTCACCACGTTTATATATAACATACAGATTGCAGCATTATTTATTTTTTTAAATTTACTGGTTTGTTTTTTTTTACCATTAAAGTAAACTCTGACAGTGTTGCTATTTTTGAAGGCTGTTTAGAAATCCTTCTTATTTATTTCTGTTCCTCTGGGACTCCATTTTGTTTTGGCACAGGGGTTGCCTTGTTTGACGGGTGCAATGCCAAAGTCAGCAGTCATAATGGAAGTGACCTCCAGGGTCAAGGGCTTTAAAGATTGAGCCTCGGGGTGGGTTCAGGTCTTGTCAGGTCAGGTTGGGGTCACTTCCTCATTCAAGTCTGCAGACGCCTGAAAGCATTTTGAAAAGTGGGATTGGAAATGACTTGTGACATTTCGTTTTTCCGTCTTTTTTTGGGCTTAGACGCTTGTAACTGTTTGATTTTCGGGTTAAAGACATTCACTTTGGTTCCTACTCCCACGTATCTCCCAGTCCTTCTCGGTACCCAGGTGCGGGTTGAAAAGCAACTTCTGCGTCTCAGCTGGCGTCACGAACGGATGAGCACAACATTCGCCTGGAGAGAAGCTGATGAAAGCGGAGGAGGAAGAATAAGGTCGGTAGGATTAGTGCATTTGTGGTTTTCTGACCGTTGGAAAAACCACTGTGTCAAATAAAGGGGTCTTTTAGACTGGAACTGGGTCTGAGGTGTGGGCTGCCTATGCAGTCTTTTCACATACTAATCTGACTTGTGCCCACCTGTCGTTTACTCTTATAATAAAGTTCTCTATTCACACAAAAAAATCACCGTCGTCAGTCGTCAGTCATGTGCTGCGTTTGTCCTGCAAGCCATCTTGACATTCGGAGGCCATTCCTCCACGCCACTTGGAGTCTGCACATCCTCATCCTCCTCTGCAGGAATCAAAGAGCAGGGAAGGTCGGTTGCTAGGTAACGGCAAAGGAGCGGGCTTCACATTTTGCGAGTTTTCCTGCTGTGAAGCCGCAGTGCGGTGCATGTTAGTGCATACTGGCGCGTCTTTGTGCAGTAAATATACAGCAGGTCTCGTTATTCAACATAAACACTGTGAGGTCCTTAGCACCATTGTGAGTGATAACCGTTGAAACTGAATTGCAGGGTAAATGCGACACGGTGATCGAGGACTTAAGGAGCGACATTTTTACAGACAAACTCTATGCAATGAGTTTTGTGTTTCAACAATTGCGAACTCGCATGCCAAGTGAATTTCAGTGTCCATTCTGCAAAACTGTATGAGACATGACACTTTGCTGTTTTGCTTGTCTCCAGCCCTGTCACACTGCCATTAGCCCCCCTATTAGATTTCTGTCACTCATTGCTAACTTTCTTTGGAAACGTAGCCATTTGTGAGCACAAAGCCTTATGGGAGTCGTCAGTGCTGAACTGACCCTGGCGTGTGTGTGCCTCTCTGTGTGTGTGTGTTCACCCTGCCGTGTTCAGGTGTTGTTTCTGCCTTGTGCCACTTTGCCCTGGATGAATGGGTGAAATCGCTTGTGACCACAATAACCAGGTTGAACGTGAAAGACAAGGAGATGCTATTACAATAAGCAATTCAAAAAAAATGTCAGTAAATATTTCAGCCAAAAAAGTCACAAACATTCGAAACTAGGAAATTCACTAAGCAAAAATGGACTTGAAGAGCCAAAGGTCCAAAAAACTGCTAGAAGCCAAAGACAAGGAAATGAAAGGGTTAATGACTGAAGGCCAGAAGCCTGGTATTGGGCAGGGTGGGGGAGTGGTCAAGATCTATCACCACACGCTGAGGGTGTGGCTATCGGTGAGGATGCAGGTAATGAGGGAGGGGTTACTATAAGCTCCTCCCACGCGAGTGGCCTGAGTAAAGTAATGATGAGAAGTGACTGGATGGATGTTTCTATTTGAAATTTGGAAATACAGGGGTGGGCAAAAGAAGGTTATGATTGCTACACTCAAGCACACTTTAATAATAAGAAGACAAATAAAAAGAAAAATAGTTAATAAATGAATAATATCAGAATAAACTCTTGTTTCATGTACTCACCACCCGTAAACCTACTTTTGCCCACCCCTGTATATTCTGAATTATATTATTAGGCACACAAACTCTGCTTGATTTCTGGATTATTGTCATTATAATTATATTCTGTATAACGTAACCTTGACAATAAATAGCTAAGATGAAAATGAGAGTTTGGCAATCGCCAGCAGGAATTCAAGCCCCTTTTTGGAAGATCGCCCGACGTGCAGAAGCACCCAAAGACCACCAACTGTAGGAACAAGCGAGTGGAGCCAGTAAGGTGGCCGCTGCGTCTACACACTGTATTAGTTTCATTTTCCCCACCAGTACGTATAAAAGGAGAACTGCGTCATTGCATTGTCTGTGTGTTACGTGAATTAAAGCGTTTGACAAACATTCACGAGGCCGGCGGCGATGACAGAATGGGAAGTGGCCTTCCTCCAAGTGCATCTTCATCTCTACGGCTTCCTGCTTGGAAGTGACACTGGTGAAAGGAGTGCAAGCCTGCCATCCCATAATGCACCAGTGCCAGGTGCAACATGCAAACATTCCCAGCACATTTGTCATATTAAAAGAATATCTTCATGTCTCTGTTTGCCATTAAATATTGATGCACACTCAGAGTGTCATTTGCTGCTGCTTCCTGTTATAAGTGGAGCCTTTGAAATCTCAGCGGTGTTGAGAGGTGAAAGATAAATGCAAATAAATCCATCTGCCTTTTTGTGCTCTGCTTAGTGAGGACGCGCGTTTGAGTAGCTGGTAGACATTTAATGCTTGTGGCCAACGGCCCTGCAGCAAGGCTTGTGGGGAATCAAATATTTAGTTCTGTCTCCGATACTGACGGGCATCACAAGGGTCTGGGAAGTGACAAAGACAGGAACCACTGGGGGCTTGAAAGGCTTTCATCATTCCACTTGGCAGCAGGTGACACCAAAGATCAACCGTCCAAAGTGGGAGACGAAAACATAAAAAGCCAGCTTTGTTTTTACACATAAGCTCATGTTTAGTGAACACATTCGAAGGGATTCATTCAGCGTCACACGGGATGTCAGTCGGTCCGTGGTGAGGGCTCAGCCAGTCCTGCGCCACTTTATATGGCGCACGGCACGAGACAAGAAGTCAGCGGAGGGGCCGCTTATGTTTGGTGTTCAATAAAGTGGAAAAAACAACATTTTGTGTTTGAATCCGTTCTTGTGTATCATGGCATTGGGTAGAGAAGATGTGTCACATGAAAGAACTTCACTGTACTGTGCCAAGGGGACAATACAACAGTTATGTCTGTCTGTCTGTCTGTAATAATAATAGCACCTTTCAGCTATCTCCATCCATCTCTATCTACCTATCCATTTTATAGTGCCTTTCATCTATCTGTATCTAATGTTTAGTGCTTTTCATGCCTATCCATCTAGCATTTAGTATCTTTCATATCGATATACATTATATAGTGCCTTTCATCTATCTGTATCTATCTATCCATTTTATAGTACATTTCATCTCTTTATCTAATGTTTAGTGCTTTTCATATCTACTGTATCTATCAATTAATAATAATAATAATAATAATTCATTACAGTTATATAGAGTGCCTTTCTATCTATCTATGTTTATCTATGTATCATATGGTGCCTATCTATGTATCTGTTATATAGTGCCTTTCCTATCTATCTGTCTGTCTATCATATAGTGTGCCTTTAATCTCGATACACATTATATAGTGCCTTTCGTCTATCTGTACCTATCTATCCATTTTATAGTACATTTCATCTTTATCTAATGTTTAGTGCTTTTCATGCCTATCTGTCTATCATATAGTGCCTTTCATATTGCTATACATTATATAGTGCCTTTCATCTATCTTAATCTAATGTTTAGTGCTTTTCATATCGATATACATTATATAGTGCCTTTCATTTATCTGTATCTATCTATTTTATAGTACATTTCATCTTTATCTAATGTTTAGTGCTTTTCATATCTACTGTATCTATCATTTAATAATAATAATAATAATAATAATAATTCATTACAGTTATATAGAGTGCCTTTCTATCTATCTATGTCTATCTATGTATCATATGGTGCCTATCTATCTATCTGTCTGTCTATCATTTAGTGCCTTTCATATCGGTATACATTTTATAGTACATTTCATCTCTTTATCTAATATTTAGTGCTTTTCATATCTATCTGTCATACAGCATAGTGCCTTTCTATTTATCTGTCTATCTATCTATCATATGGTGCCTACCTATCTGTTGTATAGTGCCTTTCCTATCTGTCTGTCTATCATATAGTGTCTTTTTTATATTGATATACATTATATAGTGCCTTTCATCTATCTGTAAATATCTATCTAATTTATAGTGTCTTTCATCTATCTGTATCTAATGTTTAGTTCTTTTCATATCTATCTATCTGTTACAGTGTATAGTGTCTTTCCTATATTATATAGTGCCTTTCACTTCTATCTATTTATCTATCTATCTAATGTGTAGTGTTTTTCATATCTATATCTCTGTTATATAGTGCCTTTCACCTGTCTCGATCTATCTGTTATCAGCTATCTGCAGACGTGAATGGGATGGATGGGTTTGATGGGTTTGATGGCCTGTACTTGTCCCAATTGTTCTGATGTCCTAGTATTGTATGTGAAATAAGTAAATGGCAAAAATATTAAATACATGCATACAGTGCCCTCCATAATGTTTGTGACAAAGACGCATTCTCTGTGATTTTCTCCACACTTTAAAATTATAACTCAAACACTTCTGACATGGTTAAAGTATACATTGCTGACTTTCATTGAAGGGGATTTGCAGACATTTCAGTCACACGACACTGATCTATGTGGCCCCCCAAATCAGGGCACTATGATGTTTGGCACACAGCAATGGCAGGTCTATTCAAACTGTTGTCACATTTAGGACTTTGTCACAGAGCCCTGCTTGAAGTATGCAGATCATAGACATCAACAGATGCTGAGGGGTCTTCTCTGGTCATGCAGCCATCTTCAGCTCCTGCTTGTTTCGGGGGGCTTGTCACCTTCAGTTTTCTCTTCAGCATATGGAAGGCCTGCTCAGTAAGGTGACTGGCTTGACCATTGAAGAATTTTCCATTTTTTAGCTTTGATAAACTCCTGTGTTGCCTCAGCAGTTTCTTTGGCTCATCGTCTTATTGTAGGATGAAGCACCACTCAATGAGTTTGAAGGAATTTACTGGAACTTGAGTAGATCAGGTGTTTCTACACACCTCAGAATTCATTGAGCCGTCAACAACTCCATCATCAATGAAAAGAAATGTGCCAAGACCTGTGGCAGCCATACACGCCCAAGCCATACCACCCGCAGCACTGCCATGTTTAACAGGTGATGTGGCCTGCTTTGGGTCTCAGGCAGTTCCTTCGTGTCTCCACACTTTGCTCTCACCATCACTCTGATCAGGTTCATCTTTGTCTCATTTGTCCGCAAGGCCTTTTCCCAGAATTCTGCAGGCTCTTTCAAGTCCTTTGTCACAAACTGTAATCTGGCTGTCTTGATTTTGCAGTGTGGCCTCCTCTGTGTTTCTGCTCATGAAGTCTCTGACATGTCCACATCTGTCTCCTGAAGACTGTCTCTGATCTGCCGGACAGGCGTTTGGGGATTGTCCTGTCATCAGCAGTGGGGGTCTCCTTTGGCCTACCAGTCCCTTTGTGATTACTGAGCTCTCCAGTGTGTGATCTTTCTTCTTGATGATACTCCAGACACTTGATTTCGGTCATCCTAAGGTCTTACTGATGTCTCCAGTGGTTTGATTCTTGTTTTTTAAGCCTCTCTGACTCTCCCTGGCACAGCTCTTGCCCTCATGTTGAACGATGGCAACTCCAGACTCCAAAGAAGAGCAGGCCAAGATACCTTATGAAGCCATGAAACCCACCTTAGGAGTGACAAACACCTGGGACATCAATTGTCACAAACATTATGGTGCCCTAAAATGGGAAGACCTTAAAGAAAAAGTGCCGTGTGACCAAAATGTCTGCAAATCCCCTTCAATGAAAGTCTGTGATGTGCTCCTTAGTCACAATATCTGAAGTATTGGATTTGGAATTTGAATGTGGAGCAAATCAATTTAAAAAAAAAATGTGCCTTTGTCCCACCCAAACATTATGGAGGACACTGTAAGTAACGAAATGCAGAAAGCTGGGAATGGCCAACAGGGGGAGGCAGCTTGATGGCCGAGGTCTCCAGGACTCTTAACGAATCGGAATCGCATGACGTGATGTCTGCTTGTAATCAGGGCCTTCTTAACTTATGGGCATGCTGGGCAGTTGAGCATAGGGGTCCCATGCTAATCTATGTATGCTGTGACTTGCTGAGTGGGGGCCCCAGTGCATGGCTTTGCCCAGGGGGTCTACGAAGCTGTTAAGATTGCCCCGCTTGTAATATTTCTATTGAATTTCTATTCCATTGTGTTGAGGATGACGGGTCTTCTCTTCTGTCTATTGTGTTGCATTGACCCCCTTTTTCTTTTTGACACCCACTGCACGTCCAGCCTACCTGCCTCTTTGAACTGCCTTTCTCAAGGTGTCTTCCATTTTTTCCCTACTAGGGCTTTTTGTCTTCTTCTCCTTGTGTGATTTTGGGTTATACAGAAATAAATTGTATTGTAAATTGTGTTGTCTAAGTAAACTGCTCAAAACAATTAAAGGACCACTTTGAAAACCAATGGGAAAAAAACCCTAATGGCTGTCTCTACTGATGTGGACTGATGTGGTGATGTGTTAGGAACAAAAGGATGGAAATGAAAAGGATCAACCGACAGAGGGACACCCCGAAAATCAAAGGGAAACAAATGATGATGATCCATTTGGCCGAAACGTCATTGCAGCAACTCCAAATCGTCCTCAGTAGTTTGTATGTCCCATGCCTGACCGCGTCCTAAGGAGAGGACAGACGGTGTCCTGGGGGATCTCCTCCCAGATCTGGACCAGGGCATCACTGAGCTCCTGGACAGTCTGAGGTGTCTGATGGACAGATGAACCTAATGTCCCACCAAGAGATGTTCTACTGGATTGAGGTCAGGCGAGTGAGCTTGTGGGTTGGGGGTGAGGGGGGGGTGGTGGCAGTCAATGGTATCAATTCCTTCATCCTCTCGCCACATGAGGCTGGGCATTGTCGTGCACCAGGAGCCACTGCACCAGCGTAGTGTCTGACAATGGGTCCAAGGATTTCACCCCAATACCTAATGGCAGTCAAGGTGCCGTTGTCCAGCCTGTAGAGGTCTGTGCGTCTCTCCATGGATATGCCTCCTCAGACCATCACTGACCCACCACCAAACCGGTCATGCTGAACGATGTTACAGGCAGCATCACGTGAATGTGCTCAGGGTGAACCTGGTGTCATCTGTGAAAAGCACAGGGCGCCTGCCAGTGGTAGACCTACCAATTCTGGTATTCTATGGCAAATGCCAATCAAGCTCCACGGTGCCCACTAGAGGACGTCAGGCCTGAACATGAAGTCTGTTTCTGATTGTTTGGTCAGAGACATTCACACCAGTGGTCTGCCTGTCTGTTGGAGGTCATTCTGTAGGCTCTGCCAGTGCTCATCCTGTTGCCCAATTAAGAAGGTACTGGTGGGTCCTGCTGATGGGTTAAGGACCTTCTACGAGGGGCCCTGTCCAGATCTCCTGGAGGAACTGCCAGTCTGTCTCCTGGAATCTCCTCCATGCCCTTGAGACTGTGCTGGGAGACACAGCAAACCGTCTGGCAATGCCACATATTGATGTACCTGCCATTCTGGAGAAGTTGGACCACCTGTGCCAGCTGTGTAGGGCCCAGTAGTGACACTGACCGTAGCCAAATGCAAAACGGGTGACAAAACAGTCAGAAAAGATGTCAGTGGCCTCCCTCCAGCTGTTAAACCATTCACTCCTGTTTTTGGGGTCGTCTCAGTGTTGCCCCTGAAACTGATGAACAAGCCCCTCTGCTACTGAACTGAGCAGATCAGCAGCCCGCAAGTGTCGTTGACTTCATGCTATACTCTCATTAAAGAGGATTTTTTGCTCACTTGCACCTCGTCTTTATGGTCGCAATATCATTTGACCTGAAATTGCCTCAAATATTCTTCGACAGAAGAGCGCCCCCTACGTACGCCAGTGAAATCTACAAGTTTTTACTGGCTGGCCGTCCTTTTACGCTTGTAGCACCGCTGCCGTCGGGGTCTTCCCCCTGCAGCGTTACAGCCGAGCGACTCTCCGCTATTTACTTCTTCCGTCTGAAGGTTGGTAGCAAATCAAAAGAAAAGTGCCATTGTCCTGCGAGACGGAGACCTTTGGCGCCCTTGCTCTGCGTGGTGACCTTTCATCTCTGCCAGTCTCTCCTAACGAGTGGGGCAGCCAGCGCCCATCCCTATTAGGGCTTGAATTCCGTGATGCCATTAAAAAAAAAAAAAAAAAAAAAGATCCTGTCCTTTCAGGACAACAAAACAAAAAAAAAAAAATGCACACCAAGGTGGTGGAGAAACACAAGTCCATTGTTTCCTCCCAGATGGAAGTTGGGGTTACTACGGCAACAGGTCTAATCCTTCTATTTACCACCTTTTTTCAAATTATTGGCCTATCAAGGGGTACCTTTTAACTCATGGGCAGGAAATCTGGTGGTGGAGGCCCGCTGCCCTAATTAGCTATGATTTTCGCTGTATACACAACATGATGAGCTAATCGAAGCTTGCAAAATAATGACGTACCTCCAGCAAGTATCCCTCCATCTGAGGCCCAGTCTAAGAATAACAATAATGAGGCCATTATTAAGAGAGGACATTAAAATGCTGCACTGCCACTAAACAGAGAACATAATTGTTCTGGTGTTGTCCACACAATCAACAACCTATTGTTGTGGATCTGAAAAATAAAGCAGTGGAGAATGGATGCCATAATGATTGGTCTGTCCTGTCATGTCGGCTCGGCGCAGAATTGTCTGCGCTTGAAGTCCTCGATAGACTGCTGACTTGTTGAAGAGGCAGACGGAGAAGACGACCGTCTGGCCTCCCAACGTGTCCCCCTTTCCTCTCCTCCAAGAAGAATCGCGCGGCTTCACAACGCCCTCACAGTTGACCGTTCACATCCGCTCGCCTCGGACTTTTCTGCGCCATCGGTGAAGGCAGACGAGCGGACGTACGGTACGGCTACCAAAAAGAGGGCAGGACGGCGCGAGGGCCTCCACGGAAATGCTCACAAAATAAAAACCCGAATGAGGGGGAAAAATGTCGCATCACATTAGAATGAGAAAGAGGGAGGTTTGAATTCATTTATGGATCATTGGCAGCTTGAGGAAATCGAGTCGGACGGCACGATGATAAAAAATGGATAGCGTACTGAAAATGGCAAGCGTTTAATAATGCAGCTTCTAGAAGTGCCTGTCAGTCAGTTCAGCTTTATTCTGTGCACTGTCAGCCGCGGCCATGAGGGGCCTCACCCGGCACGCCAGGCTTAAGATCACAGTGGACCACACTGAGCCCCCGGGTGTGCCCTATGATGCGTATAAAATGGAAAAAAAAAAACAGAAAGGAAAACCCCACCTAAGGTGACAGCTCCACTGTAACTGACGAGCATTCAGAATCAAAATCACGTTTATGAACAGAGAATTGAACTTGGCGGCTTTGGACGTTCACATTCCCTCCGTGGATTGATTGATTGATTTAAAGAGGTTTGGTAAAGAGACAGGACAAATTAAGTTCATTCTATCTATTTGTCTATTATATAGTGCCTTTCATATCCATCCATCTATCTCTCTATTGAATATATGGTGGCTTTCACATGCATCTATGTGCTGACTATATAGTGCCTTTCATGTCTTTCTATCTATTTATGCTTATATAGTGCCTTTCAATCCATCATATCGTGCCTTTCAAGTCTATCTATCCCTCTGTCCTATATTATGCCATTCTTGTTAATTTTTTTACATTTTAATCTTGCCTACTACACTATCTATCATATAATTCCTTTCATCTGCCTATATCATATAGTGCCTTTCATGTCTATCTATCAATTTATGCTTATATAGTGCCTTTCAATCCATCATATCGTGCCTTTCTTGTCTATCTATCTATCGATCTATCCCTCTGTCCTATATTATGCCATTCTTGTTAATTTTTTTACATTTTAATCTTGCCTACTACACTATCTATCATATAATTCCTTTCATCTGTCTATATCATATAGTGCCTTTCAGGTCTATCTATCTATCTATTGTCACACACAAGCGACTAGAGGGCAGCTAAAGGACCCAATGAGCTGTGCGAAACCACAAGACGGGGGACTAAGACAACGAGTTAACACCTCTCTCTTTATTTTAACAGGAAAGACGAGGAATAAAAACCCGCGGCACCTTGAATTTGTGCCAAAATCCTGATCCAGATATCCAAGCCACTTCCATTGTACTCCTAATGCCTCCTAATGACTGCACCTCCGGTCGCTTACAGCTGACATCACCACTGTCCCAAGATCCTCCACGTCATCGTCCCAGCACTCCTATTTCCGTCCTCGCATCACATCAATTCTTCTGTGTTACCACCATTCCCTGTCAATTGTATATTACAAATCTGACGTGACAGCAAACTCTCAGGTTCTTACTGTGCTTTACGGTATACGGGGACGGAATCCCCAACCCTTATTTTGTTTGTCTTCACACTATCTATCTATCCTATATTATGCCTTTCTTGTTAATCTATCTATATTTTAATCTTGCCTACTACACTATCTATCTATCTATCCATCTATCTAACTATCATATAGTGCCTTTCATCTATCTATCTATTATTTAGTGCCTACCTATACACTGACCTAAAGGATTATTAGGACCACCATACTAATACGGTGTTTGACCCCCTTTTGCCTTCAGAACTGCCTTCATTCTACATGGCATTGATTCAACAAGGTGCTGAAAGCATTCTTTACAAATGTTGGCCCACATTGATAGGATAGCATCTTGCAGTTGATGGAGATTTGTGGGATGCACATCCAGGGCACGAAGCTCCCGTTCCACCACATCCCAAAGATGCTCTATTGGGTTGAGATCTGGTGACTGTGGTGGCCATTTTAGTACAGTGAACTCATTGTCATGTTCAAGAAACCAATTTGAAATGATTCGAGCTTTGTGACATGGTGCATTATCCTGCTGGAAGTAGCCATCAGAGGATGGGTACATGGTGGTTATGAAGGGATGGACATGGTCAAAAACAATGCTCAGGTAGCCCGTGGCATTTAAACGATGCCCAATTGGCACTAAGGGGCCTAAAGTGTGCCAAGAAAACATCCCCCACACCATTACACCACCACCACCAGCCTGCACAGTGGTAACAAGGCATGATGGATCCATGTTCTCATTCTGTTTACGCCAAATTCTGACTCTACAGAAATTGAGACTCATCAGACCAGGCGACATTTTTCCAGTCTTCAACTGTCCAATTTTGGTGAGCTCGTGCAAATTGTAGCCTCTTTTTCCTATTTGTAGTGGAGATGAGTGGTACCCGGTGCGGTCTTCTGCTGTTGTAGCCCATCCGCCTCAAGGTTGTGCGTGTTGTGGCTTCACAAATGCTTTGCTGCATACCTCGGTTATAACGAGTGCTTATTTCAGTCAAAGTTGCTCTTCTATCAGCTTGAATCAGTCGGCCCATTCATTCTCCTCTGACCTCTAGCATCAACAAGGCATTTTCGCCCACAGGACTGCGGCATACTGGATGTTTTTCCCTTTTCACACCATTCTTTGTAAACCCTAGAAATGGTTGTGCGTGAAAATCCCAGTAACTGAGCAGATTGTGAAATACTCAGACCGGCCCGTCTGGCACCAACAACCATGCCACGCTCAGAATTGCTTAAATCACCTTTCTTTCCCATTCTGACATTCAGTTTGGAGTTCAGGAGATTGTCTTGACCAGGACCACACCCCTAAATACACAACTGCCATGTGATTGGTTGATTAGATAATTGCATTAATGAGAAATTGAACAGGTGTTCCCAATAATCAATTAGGTGAGTGTACTCCTATAGTGCCTTTCATTTCTATCTATCGATCTCTCTGTCCTATTATGTTTTTCTTGTTAATCTATCTACATTTTAATCTTGCCTTCTACACTATCTATCTATCTATTATATAGTGCCTTTCATATCTATCTATCTATCTTTCTCTCTATTATATATTGCCTTTCACTCTATCTATCTATTATATAGTGCCTTTCATGTCTACCTATCTATTGATCTCTCTGTCCTATTATGTTTTTCTTGTTTATCTACATTTTAATCTCGCCTTCTACACTATCTATCTATCTGTCTGTCTGTCTGTCTGTCTGTCTGTCTCCATGTCTCACTTATAGGTGGTGACATTTACGTATTACTTTCCTAGATCCTCAAGGCACTTTACATAAACAGTGAGGAGCCACTTCAACCCCAACCAACATGCAGCACCCACCTGGGTGATGTGACGGCAGCCATTCTCGCACCTGTACACTTGCCACCATTACCTATTAGGCGGTGAAGGTGTGCCAGAGACTGTTAGCCAGTAAGGGCACAGGATGATGAGGGGGCCACAAGAGACAAGGCTGTGGTCACATTGGGTTACACTTCACACTTTCTGAAAAAGTTGCCCAGGATCTTTCATAACCACAGAGAATCGGGACTCGTTTTTTACTTTTCATCTGAAGGACGGTTCCATTTTTACAACACAGTGTCCCCATCACTGCATTGGGACATTGGGAACCCCACACAGACCACTGATGCACTCACCAGCACCTCCTCCAGCTTTTCTGGTTGGTCTCCCAGTGAAGTACTGGCTGGGCTGGTTAGGAGCCACTATAAATGATGCCATAATAGGAAAGATTTAACTAGGTGGAAAAATGACAAGCATAAGCAGAACAGCACTTGAAGGGTCTTTGGAAGAGTTTGCTGTATAAACTAGGAGTAAAGAATAAAAGGGCATGGGTGGTGACCTCGATGACAAGAATGCTTCTGAGACATCTGAAGGTGCTGACAGTATTAGTGACAACTGCACTGGCCTTCACCTCAATGCCACTATGAGATGGCACTTTTGGTGGCGAGTGGCCTAAAATGCCCACCTTTGGGATGTGAGAAGGGCAGGCAGCACACAGTCAGAGATTTAATCGCACATCGCTGGAATTCTGAAGCAGCAGCTCTACACACTGCGCCACCATACCAGGACCGTCTTAACAGCATTATAGGCCCTCTGGGCAAAGCAGTGCTCTGGAGCCCCTACCTACACAACCACTCACAGGAATAAAAATGGAAATGGTTGATCAAATTAAACTTATATATCATATTGGTAAATCCAACAATTGAAAAACATACAGCAACGATTAATCAACACAGATGTTTGAACAATTTAACATGAGCCTTGAAAAACACAAACATGGCACTATATAAATGACACTGCTAAACCATACAGCATGGGGCCCCTGTGCTCATTGGGGCCCCCGGGCCACTGCCCAGCGTGCCCATACGTTAAGATGGCCCTGCACCATACCACCCTTAACTTAAGAGTTCATTGTTTAGGGGCTTCCTTTGACAAACACAACAGCAGAACCAGTGGTGTGGCAGAAGACTCTGATGTCATACAACGGGCATAGTTCCTTTCACTTGGCATAGATGGCACCAGAACTTGGGGCTGACCAGATGTGTGGTGACAGAGGGCTCCCCAAACACTCTCCCTCACTTCTGCAGGATCCCACAGCTCCCATAACCGCTTCCATAAGGCACAGGCCAGGAGAATCAGGAGACGGCGGTCTTTGCCAATCTGCCCGCGGTGCAGCGCATTTATCTTCATCTTGTTAGACTAAATTAATTAAGAATCTCAGTGTTGTACACTTTCTCTTTTCATTACATCAAACAGCAGAGGGGGAGCGATGCGGGAAACGGGGGGAGGGGGGGCTGCCCCGTAGGACCGCTGCCTCGGCTCACTCTGTACCGTACACACACACACACACACACACACCGTCCGTAAATAGCTACAACACTCCTCACACCCAGACTCGGGTTTATTAACGCCATTAGCATTTTTCATCTGAATTCCAAAAGATTCTTCCTTTTTTCACTCGTGTGTGTGTCACATTTCCGCATTTGTTACATTTCACACATGATATTTAATAAAATGTGACGCAGGATTAAAGAGACAAAATAGCAAGCAACAGGCTCTTACAGCAACAGGCCGGACTGCGTCTGCCCCTTATGAGGGTGGGGGGTCCGCCACCTTGAATTTTAAATTAGAATACAGAACACGTAGTTAGTAGAAGTTAAGGCTGTGGACCGCGAACCCTGAGGCTGTAAGGAGTCAAATCCCACTACTGACACCAGTGTGTGACTTCACCTGCCTGGAAATGCTAAAGAAATGTGGACGACCGCACCTCCCATGTTGTGAGTGGGTCTCAAAAACAGCCTGCCAAGGGTGACCTTTGTTAACGCCTTACATAGATAGATAGATAGATAGAGTGAAAGGCACTATATAATAGATAGATAGATAGATAGATAGATAGATAGATAGATAGATAGAGTGAAAGGCACTATATGATAGATAGATAGATAGATAGATAGATAGATAGATAGATAGATAGATAGATAGATAGATAGATAGATAGAGGAAAGGCACTATATGATAGATAGATAGATAGATAGATACTTTATTAATCTCAAGAGGAAATTCACAATTTAATTTAATGTGTTTTATTATATTGAAAAATGGAAATTACAGCCCAAGTCAGTATATCAGCAACCTCTTGCTCTTGGGTGTCTGTCAGTGGTACACTTGCTGCTGTCTTAACATTTTATCATAAATATGGCATAAATATCCAGAATAAGTTTAAAAAATAGCTGATCTGTGGTGGGCTGGCGCCCTGCCCGGGGTTTGTTTCCTGCCTTACACCCTGTGTTGACTAGGATTGGCTCCAGAAGACCCCCATGACCCTGTAGTTAGGATGTAGCAGGTTGGATAATGAATGGATGGAAAATAGTTGATGATATAACCACAAGTTTCAAATTGACAAAATGTCATTTGTTGGTGGGGTCCGGCGGCTGGGGGGCATCTGTTGATGAAGAGAGATTCACTCATCTTGACTTTGCTGAAGATGCTGTGATCTTAATGGAGGCTCAGACTGGGGGTCTCAAGAGACGGAGTGAGGAGTCAGAGTGTCTGGGCTTGCAAGGGTCCTGATAAAAACCCAAGAGCCAGGCCTTTAATACTAATAAGTTCTATTTATGTAGCGCCTTTCATACACTCAAGGACACTTTACAAATCAATAAACACATTAACAAGACAATAGGTTAATGACATCACAGGCACGGCCATCAGCAGTGTGTCTGTCTGCAGAGAGAGTGTCGACCTCGTCATCGAGAGGTTTACTGACCTCGGCAGTGACATTCGTGTCTCTGGTGACTCTTCCTGCCAGATTACCCTCGGGTAATTGCGCCACATGACCGTAGTGGCATGACTGACGCTCCCTCACAATGCAGGTCATGTGCCTCATTTGGGACTCCGTGAGCAACACAAAGTCAAACCTGCGGGACCCAAGGATTCTCCATAGAGACGCACATGAAGGAGTCCAGTCTTCATCTCAGGTCACTGGATAGCAAACAGAAAGCACCAGGACTCTAAGGACTTGGACCTTCGTCCTTCTGTTGAGATATCGAGAGTGCCACACACCCCTTTTCCAGTGACCTCATGACCCCCAATGCTCTCCTAATCTGTCTACTGACTTCACAGGAAGAGTCACCAGAATCACATGACTGTCACTGCCAAGGTAAGTAAACCTCTCAGAGTGAGAAACAAGGCCAAAAATCAAATTCTAGTAATGTGCAGGGGTTCAAATGTCAACACACCAAAGTACAAAAAGAAAGTGACAACAACAGGTAAAGGTCCCGGTCCCCAGATAGGTTTAAACACTAAGAGTAATTACCAGAGATTTGTTCTTTGAATCCAGAAATGATGTACTCGCCGTGACATCACGTGTCACCACATCAGGCCACCAACAAGGCTGCATGGTTCCCAGTAAACAGTCTTACGAGACCACCAGGAAAACCCCCAGAATGGCAGCGACCACAACTCAAAACAAAAACATACTGAAAAAGAACGTAACGACAGTAAAGCCAAGTCCAAAGTGACAAAAAACCAAAAAGGCCAAAACACGGAAGTCCTGACCTGCACGGCCTCTCAGTTTGAGCGTCTCTGTGTCTGCCGTTAGTGTTTGGGGTTTTCTGGTTTGGACAGCAAGCATGGAAAGGCTGGGGTGGTCCAAGGCTTACCCGGCACGGTAGGATGGAAGGAGACCACCACCCTCAGCCATCTGAGTGTCTGACAGGTGGCAGCAGCTCTCCAGTAGCTCTCCTACTTACACTCCCATGGGGCTTCATGGGAACTGGAGTTCTAATGGGCAGCCCTGCTGGGTTTAGTGGGAGCCACCAGAGGGAGCTGTCCTCCTATTAGCTGACCCGGAAGTGGATGCAATGTGGCAGCACCAGACGTCTTCCCGGGTTCGGGATGAAGGAAGACACTCCTCCTCCTCCTCACTTAGGGACTCAGAGTCGGTTGAAAGAGGATGAAGCTCACTGACAAAGAAGGGGAAGAAGATTATTGTTTGGGATTTTGTACTTTGCCTCGCAGTTGGAGACCCAGGTTTGCTCCTCCCAGCGTGGAGTTTGCATGTTCTCCCCGTGTCTGCAGGTTAGGTGCATTGGCGATCCTAACTTGTCCCTTGTGTGTGTGTGTGTGTGTGTGTGTGTGTGTGTGTGTGTGTGTGTGTGTGTATGTGTGTGTGTGTGTGCATGCGCACGCCCTGCCCAGGGTTTGTTTCCTGCCTTGCACCCTGTGTTGGCTGGGATTGGCTCCAGCAGACTCCCGTGACCCTGTAGTTAGGATATAATGGGCTGGATAATGGATGGATGGATGGATTTTGTACTTTGTACAACGTGTTTATGGAAAATAAAATCTTTATTCCAGGCCGGGAGATCTGTATTTGTGTTGGTGTGTTTGAGGCTTGGGGGCTCAAGTGGCATCCCTTGCAGGTTACAGTTGATTTTCTTGATGTTGTCCTCCTCCGTTCTCTCTTGTCTGCAGTCTGATCCATGGTGTTAGATAAGTGATGTGATATTGTGTGTCCTCGATCGCGGACAAGTGATGTGATACTCGGGGTTAGGGCATCGTTGGTCTTGGCACCTCCTGATCGATTGTGGATAAGTGACGTGATATGTGGCATCAGAGTGGATGAGGCTCGAGAGTGAACCGCCCAATAAGAGAACGAGATGTGAGCGGACTGGGAGACTGTCATCCCAAGAGCCACTACCATCGATGCTTTTTGACGGAACTACGGGACACTTGAGGCCATGTCACGTTAGGCGACTTTTCCTGTGATTTTCAGTCATGGCCTTCATGGAGGAGACGGAGGAAACCGGTGATGTGTGCTGCCGTGAAGCTCATGTCCATCTCGTCTGACATGAGTGGGGACTTCAACTAGGCCACGACTCAACCGGTTTGATTTTGTCATTCGTCGTAGTGGTAGACTCAGTGTGCTTGAGAGCGGACGTCATCTGGATGAGGAGTAAAGAACCTCATAAATCACAAGAGACGCTCACTTGGTCAGTGTTTCGTGTTTTTAGTTTTTTCACTACAAAAAAAACGACTACAGCTAAACTCGCATTACGTACATCTTAACACTTTAGCACCGGCTCACGCTATTGGCTGTCGTTAAATAAGAGACGCCCGTGTAAATCGACGCGAGATCAGCAGCCGGCAGGTCTGAGCCACCCCACCCACGACGGGACGTCTTGTAATGTGACATCAGTCTTAGCTGCCAAGACTCTGGACGGGGGGGGGTCTCGTCTTCCCTCAATTCCACCAGCACTCCGGCGCTTATTTTTTGTTCTTCCTTCACACCATACTGAGTTTCATGTATCTGCGCCTCCTCGACTTTGGGGAAATTTAACAAGCGAGTGCCGTCGTCCACTTTCACCCTCAAGAGGAGGTGACGTTTCACTTAAGCCCCCCCATCGAAGACTCGTGACAGGGAGGCCAAGCACAGGCCAAGCAGGAGGACCAACGGGAAATCAAGATGTGCCTCCTCTAATCTCCCTCCGCCGTCCAAAGGCGCGCAGTGCGTGCGGGATGTGCTGGCGTTTCTCATTTAATTAAAACAGACATTGACAGAAGGATGTGGATTAGGGCCGTAATGAAGCATTTACGTAGATTAATCGGCGGCACTGCTCTAAGCGCAGAACAAAAGCAAATTGTTATGAAACAAGCCAAAGGTCACATCATGAGCTTTTTAATTCTGTCAGCTGCTGTTTCTCTTCAGATGGCCGCTCGCGATGAGGCACAAATTCCAATTGGTGATTTTTTCGTTTTTTTTTTTTTTTAAACAGGTCTTTAATTAGCATGTGTTGCATTACTCGGAGATGGAAGAGGGGCAAAGGAAATGCTAATGACCTGCTGCCGGGTGACCATTCTCCTTTCTGCATTCAAAGAAAGAAGCCTTTGAAATCGGCAGCCGAGAACTGCTGGTGCAGATCAAGTCTTAGCGGCATATTACACAGATTAAATATTACTTCATAAAAGCTATTGTTTGTGTATACCAGTGTTGCCATAGGAATACAATAAGGTTAAATAGGAAAATCGTTTCTTTCATAGTACCTGGCAGCAGTTGGCAGGCTGCTTCTTTCAAAGTCATTTCTTCTTTTCAGCCCGGCTCTACACAAGAAACACAACCCTCTGACGGCTTTAACGCGATTGTGTCTTAATAACAATGCCGCGATATTTTTCTTTCCAATGTCTACATCTTTTTCCTTTTTTTTTTTTTTGAATAACGTAAATATATTTATCCTGCCTGCACTGTGTTAAAATTAAACGCTGCACATCATGTCCTTAATATGTTAGAGGGGGCGAGGAAAAATATAACCAGAGGGGAAGACCACCGGGAGCAAGCAAGTGAGGACACGAGCGATACGCGGCATCGGAGCATCGTCAGGGTGAGCGACACGCGATCACAGACAGCATCCGATGGGCAAAGTGATATGCACTATCAGAGCATCACCGGTTTGTACAGTGCCATGCCACTGACGGGCAATGTGACGTGCAGTACCAGAGAATCGTCAGTTTGAGCAAAACTCGATTACAGATGAGCGACGAGATACACCACATCAGCAGGCGAGCGATACAGTACATAACACAGATGGGCAAAGTGGTATGCACTAGCACAGCATCACCGGTTTGTACAGTGCCCTGCCAATGACAGGCAAGGTGATGTTAGTTATCAGAGAATCATCAATTTGAGCAAAACTCGATTACGGATGAGCGACGAGATACACCACATCAGCAGGCGAGCGGTACAGTATATAACATCAGAGCATCAGTGGTTTGGGCACAGATGGGCAAAGTGGTATGCACTATCAGAGCATCACCTGTTTGTACAGTGCCATGCCACTGATGGGCAATGTGACGTGCAGTACCAGAGAATCGTCAGTTTGAGCAAAACTTAACGATTACACTAGATGTTTGTACAGCCCTGCCAATGACAGGCAAGGTGATGTTATACACATCACATCAGCAAGATACACCACATCAGCAGGCGAGCGGTACAGTATATAACATCAGAGCATCAGTGGTTTGGGTACAGATGGGCAAAGTGGTATGCACTAGCACAGCATCACCGGTTTGTACAGTGCCATGCCACTGACGGGCAAGGTGATGTTAGTTATCAGAGAATCATCAATTTGAGCAAAACTCGATTACAGATGAGCGACGTGATACACACTGTATTAGCAGATGAACGATACAACACTTGGCACCACCACTTGAGCAATACTTGGTCACAAATGAGCAATGAGGTGTCATGTTCATTATCAGAAAATCATCAATTTGAGCAAAACTCGATTACAGATGAGCGACGAGATACACCACATCAGCAGGCGAGCGGTACAGTATATAACATCAGAGCCTCAGTGGTTTGGGCACAGATGGGCAAAGTGATATGCACTAGCACAGCATCACCTGTTTGTACAGCGCCATGCCAATGACACGCAATGTGATGTGCACTATTATAGAATCATTTGTTTGAGTTGCACCATACTTGATCACGGATGAATGACATGATACGCCATATCAGCCGATGAGCAATGTGAAGTGATATTAGCGATCAGAGCATCGTTGGTTTTTACAGGGCCCTGCCACTGACACGAAATGCGACATGCAGTACCAGAGAATCGTCAGTTTGAGCAAAACTCGATTACGGATGAGCGATGTGATATGCTGTGTCAGCAGAAGAAGGAGGTAATATAAGATCTATGATAATAATAATAATAATAATAATATAAGATATATGACAATATAAGATCATCATTGGGTTGGGTAACACTTGATCAGAGATGGGCAAAGTGATACATCAGTTTGTACAAAGCCGGATCACAGACATCGATGTGATGTGCAGTGTCAGAGAATCATGAGCTTGAGCAATACTCGATTACGGATGAGTGATGTGATAGGCCGTGTCAGCAGATGAGCGAAACAGTACATAACTTCACAGCATCACTGGTTTGGGCACAGAAGGGCAATGTGATGTGTGCTCTCAGAACATCGTTGGTTTGGACAAAGCGTGATTGGAGAAGGCCGATGTGATGTCCATGCAGTGTCAGAGAATCATGAGCTTGAGCAATACTCGATTGCGGATGAGTGATGTGATAGGCCGTGTCAGCATCGTAAGCCTGAGCAGCAACCAATCACAGAAGGACAAAAGGACATGTGCTATCGATGCTGATATCAGAGAGGAGTGATGTGACACGTTGTTATCAGCAAATGAGCGTCGTAATACAAGAAATCACAGTTTGTGCAATACTCGATTACCGATGAGTGATGATATACTCCGTATCAGCCGATGAGCGATGTGATGTTCATTATCAGAGAATCGTCAGTATGACTCGATTACTGATGAGGGATGTAATACATAATATCGGAGCATCGTCAGTTTGCTTGAGCACATACAAACAATGTGATGTGCCGTATCATAGAGGCAACGCTTGATCACACACATAACGCAATACGTGGTGTCAGAGTGTCGCTGATATGTGCAGACGGACCATGCGGTACGCAGTATGAGAGAATCGTCATTTTTGATCACTGACGAGTGATGTGACATGCAGTGTCGGCCTTCTGTCTGGTTGAGAGTCTTGTCACAGAGAATAATCAGACAGTACCAGACGATGGACGAGTCAACATCGAAAGTGAAAGGGTCACACCCGAGACTGAAAGATTCCCAACTATTAAGCTCAATATGGAAACCAAACACCAAAGATGAGGCGTGCTTGAGATTCTAAGTGTTAAAATCAGTCGCACACACTTAACAACCAGAACAAAAGCTTCTTTGTGGTTTAAATCCAGCATTTTGGACAACCAGGCAGAGCACAAAAAGGGCCGAATCACACAACACAAATGTCTTAAGAGCTACACAAACCAAAACGGCCTGAACAAAAGGGAGAGGGGAACCACCCAGGGCCGTCTTAATGGGATTATAGGCCCTCCGGGGCAAAGCAGTGCACTGGGGTCCCCCTACCTACACAACCACTCACGGGAGCAAAAACGTCAATGATCGATCAAATGAAACAGATGATTATTGTATTTGCTATTCCAACAAAGTCCGTGTTTAAACATTAAAGAAACATTTTGCACGTTTGAACAAAATAACAGGAGCCTTGACACGTATAAATGATACTCAGTTGGCAAGCCATACAGACAGAGGTGGCACAGTATGAATTATGAATTATTAGTCAAGTGTTCAACACAAACATTTGTGAAATTTCTTTGCGTTGAAGTCATGTTAACATCTACGCTTTTACGTGATGTCGTGCGTGAGATCCGTACACAGACTGGTGACCGTGATACCAAATCAGAGGCGAATGCCACTTGTAACACAATAACAGATATTTACAGTTTAGTAGAGTATAGAATTTATTTATCGACAGCAAGTCACAACATACACAGATAAGCATTGGGCCCTTAGGCTTGTGGGTCCCCCCGGGCATCAGCCCAGCGTGCCCATGAGTTAAGACAGCCCTGGAACCACCAGAACCCTTTATACGGTTTCTGTGGTGCCATTCTATGCAACAATGTCCATTTTTTACATGATAGCAATGGAGATAACTTCTATACAGTACATAAAAGCAAAGAAAAATGCTTGTGCCCATGTGAGAGCCAAAATGGCAGCATGACATGATAGGAAATATTTTTTAGGTGATCAAAACTAAATAATGGAACAAGTTCTTTATATCCCAAAAAAAATACCAGCAATAACGGTAATATGGAAGAAAATTCAAAAGCATTCCCAATTGCGAGGATTGTTGCTTCAAGCTGTCCACGATCTCGGGCAAGTGATATGATAAGCTGTATTATTATGGACCGGCTGTGTTGTATGCCACGCTCGAGTATTGTCGATTTGGGCGATGCTCGATCTTGGACGTTCATGTCATTTGTTTAGATAGCATTAGAGTGTTGCCAGTTTGACCAGCGCTGGATCACGGAGGAGCAACGTGATAGGCGGCATTAGACCATCGTTAGTTTGTGCAGAAGAGCGATATGATAAGTAGCACCAGAGTGACATCAAAGTGGGCAATGCCCAGTCGCGGATGAGCGACATGAAATGCTGTGTCAGAGCCTCATTCGTTTAGGCAGCTGGCTGAGTAAGACAGGAATGCAAAGTCCAAAGTGGATGGACTGGGAGGTCATCACCCAAAGAGCCACCACCAGTCTGTCCAGATGTTGAGGATATTCAACAGTAAGAGCAGCACCCTTGAGAACTGGCCATTAATGACATAAGAGGATGGGCGGAGCCCCTTGAGCTGACAGGGACCTCCCACTTGTGTCTCCGCTCCATTTAAATGCAGTCATCCACTGTAAATGTCTGATGGTGAGTTGCTTTTGGGCAGGCAAGACCTGACGCACGGTGAGGCATAAATGTACATCTAATCCAATAAATGACCTCCATTATACAAATGCAATCAATCCGAGAGCACAAATAGTGGCAACGGAAATTCATTAGCTCTCCTTCGGTTTGGCTGACACCGGCGTAAATGGGAGATGGCTTTGCCTTTAATGAGACGCTGCTAATTAAAGTACACCCGGCGCTCCAGTGTGTGGCGCAGCAGTGAGAGGTGCGAGGCACGTGGTAAAGCAACTTCTCGGGTTTTCCAGTCAAGAAGCACATGGCGGGCATCACCACATGGCCACATGGCGCAAACTGGACTTGCCTAGTGTCCAGTCTTCAGATTCTTTACAGCCATTTCACAACCCACTCAGAAAGAACAAAAACTTGACCTCACAATCCGGCTACCTCACAATAAACGCTTGGAGTGGGGGTGGGGGGTCCGGGACCCCTAATTAACCCAAAGGAAACTTTTCAAAGCCCTGAAAGTATTCAGAGCGTGTTATGATGTTATAAATCACTCACTGCCTATTTATTATGGCAGAGTGCAGAAAGCTCTTTACAGGCCAAACTAGAAGGCAGCAGTCTAGGAGCACTTCAGTGGCTGGGCGGGGCCAGAGGCTTGAGTAGCTGAAGACTAGGCGGGGCCAGAGACTTAAATGGGTGGGGATAGTGGTTTGAGTGGCAGCAGGCTTGGCTGGACTAGAAGTCTGACAGGCAACAGGCCAGATGGTACTGGAGCTATGAGTGGCAGCAGGGTTGGCGGGGCCAAACTACAAAGCAGCAGTGTAGGAGCACTTCAGTGGCTGGGTGGGGCCAGAGGCCTGAGTGGATGAAGACTAGGCGGGGCCAGAGTTTTGAACAGCAGTATACTGAGTGAAGCCAGAGACTTAAGTGGGCGGGGATAGTGGTTTGAGTGGCAGCAGGCTTGTGTGGACTTTAAGTCTATGAGTGGTAGCAGTGTGGGCGGGGCTAGAGGCTTATATGGTAGCAGGCCAGGTGGAGTTAGATGCTTAAGTGGCAGTGAATAGAGTTGAGCTAGAGGCTTGAAAGGCAATAGATTGGGCAGGACCAGAGGCTTGAGTGGCTGAAGACTAGGCGGGGCCAGAGTTTTGAGCAGCAAGTATACTAGGTGGGGCCAGAGACTTAAATGGCTGGAGATAGTGCTTTGAGTGGCAGCAGGCTTGGCTGGACTATAAGTCTGACAGGCAACAGGCCAGATGGTACTGGAGCTATGAGTGTCAGCAGGGTGGGCGGGGCTAGAAACTTACATGGTAGCAGGCCAGGTGGAGCTAGATGATTGAGTGGCAGTGAATAAGGTGGAGCTAGAGGCTTGAATGACAATAGATTGGGTGGGGCCAGAGGCTCGAGTGGCTGAAAACTAGGCAGGGCAAGAGTTTTGAGGAGCAGTATACAGAGTGCGGCGAGAAACTTAAGTGGGCGGAGACAGTGGTTTGAGTTCACCAGGCTGGCCTGGATTATAAGTCTATGAGTGGCAGCAGTGTGGGCGGAGCTAGAGGCTCACATGGTAGCAGGCCAGGTGGAGCTAGATGATTGAGTGGCAGTGAATGGGGTGGAGCTAGAGGCTTGAATGGCAATAGATTGGGTGGGGCCAGAGGCTTGAGTGGTAGCGCCCTGGGCAGAGATAGAGGCATTAGTGGGCCAGAAGCTGGGCTTGACAGTAAGTTTGAGTGGCAGTAGGCTTGACTGGACTATACGTCTGAGTGTAAACAGGTCAGCTGGGACTGGATCTATGAGTGGCAGCAGTGTGGGGGCGGAGCTAGAGGCTTACATGGCAGCAGGCCAGGTGGAGCTAGATGTTTGAGTGGCAGTGAACTGGATGGAGCTGGAGAGCTGAGCAGCAGTAGGCTGGGTGGGGCCAGAGGCTTGAATGACAGCTGACTGGGCAGAGACAGACGCTTGGCTTGACTATAAATACCAGCGGCTGAATGGCCGGATGAGACTGGATCCTCGTGCTGCAGGATGTTGGGTGAGCCTAAAGGCTTACATGGCAGCAAGTCGAGCAGAGTTATAGGCTTGCATGACTGTAGGCTGGGTAAGGCTAGATGCCCGAATGGCAGCAATTCATCTGGCAGGAAAGGAGAGCGCATCCTTCAGATTTGGTGGATTTCAGAAAGAGGACAAAGGTCTGAAATGAATAAAGTGTCTGTATGGGGTATCACATCAGAGATGATGATGATGATCGTGGGATGTTGACAGTGTTGGGCGGGCTGGCTAGCCACCCTCTTGTTCCCAGCTCATATTTGTTCTTTCCCATGGCCTGTAAAGACAGGAGTGTGAAGTCATCAGGCGTAGTCCACTCTTAGGGCGCAGTGTGGCGGTTTACGGTTTGTTCGAGATGCAAGCTCACTATTGGGGTGAACCTCTGGCTGAACTACCAAGAGAATGCCAGTCACCCAGCAGCGGGCAGCAGGAGTATGCATGGGCTGATGGGAGGAGGCCTCGGTCAGCACCCACTTTGAAGGAAGTCCGTGTCCAAAGGAAATGCGTCTGAGTGAGCGAGTGTCACGAAAATTGTCAGTTCTGTGGGATGCCGGTCAGAGGTACGAGGAAGCGTTTCTTTGTTTATCTGTGTGTGCTGTGCGGAGATTAGTCAACTGGAGTTATAATGTAGTAGTCACACCCTGAGTGACAGAATCCTCCATTTAGCAGAAAAACAGTAGGATTACAGCGAGCAGCCGACTTTCAAGCCCCCTTTTATTCTGCACTTTGGCAAGCAGGGGATATTAAGGAGGCTAATTGGGAGAAAAAAACTCAGTCAGGACGAAGCGAAAAGATTGTTTATACGGGCGACAAAACCAACACGTTACACAAAAATCAAAGTCGAAAATTCAAAGATGTCGCCCAAAACCAGAAAAGATTTGTCTGTGTGCCGGAAACTGGCAACCTTTTAGGCCAGCATGACTTAGGGTTAGGGTCATGACCTCTGTAGCTCCGCCCAGCCAACCACAATATACAAAATGGCGGTGGAAAACAGCTCAAAAAAAAATGACAAGACAGAAACTTGGTACCAACAAGAAAACGAGGCAGAAAAACCAAATGAAGACGGGCAGCGCCAGTCATTGCTGCTCATTCTCCCAGTTTTATTTGTCTTTGGATTGGTTCTTTGCTTTTCTTAATGGTTTGGTAATTTGGGATTCTAATTTACATAATTAGTATTTCATTTTGTTATTCTGAAACTGACTTTCATTCATGGCTTAGGATTTTGATTTTTTTTTCTCTTTTGTATTTACTGTCTTTTGTTAGGAGCCTTTCTTGATTTCATAAGTTCATTTAAATATTTACAAGTTGTGCTCTTTAGGTTCCGCAGGTTCCCCTTTGCCTTTCTTCAGGCCTTAGGCCTTTATGTGTGTTTAGGTGTTTGTGCTTCTCTATTGTCCAGAACTCTGTTGTTTGTTTGTGCGTCTCATCGACTTTGATGTGTGGAATCTCGTGTGCCTCTTTTTCACTGATTGGTTTGAACGTTTGATCAGTGATCAGTAGTTGGGACTTTGACCCTTAATACCTCTTTGGATTTTGAACCACCGGTCTTTGGGGACGACCCTCACTAGCACTGTCAGTGTTGACTCATCCATCTTCTGGCCCAGTCTGATTAATCGTTCTGCTAAGTCCTTCAGCTGGACAGAATGCGGAAACCCCTGAGTTATGAGCAAGATCTGCATTTGATAATAGGAATTCATAGACAATCCGAAACAGGCACATAGAGACCTCATTTAGTGTTCTGCGCACATAAAAACCCCAAGAAACACTACAGACAACAGACAAGTCTAATACAGCGTGTCACACACATGCGCTTAGGGGGCTCCCAAACGGTCAAAGTGAGCATGAAATGATAAAAGATAAGATGATGCCAGACCACCAGGAGATTAACCATTCACCTTCCAACCCAGTCCCATCTGATGCCATCTCTTCAGGCTGGTCATAAAGACGCCACTTCTGACTCACTTAGGATGACATCACTTTCCAGCCAGTCATGATGACATCACTTCCAGTCCAGCTCTGATGACATCACTTTTACCAGCCAGCCATGATGATGTCATTTCCGGTCCACCTCTGACATCACTTCTGGTCCACCTTTGAGGACATCACTTCCAGCCAGTCACAATGACGTCACTTTTTCCAGCCAGTCACAATGACGTCACAACCGGTCCACCTCTGACGACATCACTTTTCTGGCCATCCATGACGATGTCACTTCCTTTCTGCCCTCAGCTTCCGTCCTGTCGCCATTATTTAAATAATCCCATTGTCTCCGCCATATTGTCGAATGTTTTTTTTTTTTTTCCATTTTTCTTTTTGACTACTCTACCCGCCAGACTTTAATACGGGGAAGCTTCCTCTGCTCTTTTTCTGGGTTTTGGCCTCTTTATTGTGTCACCAGGAGTACTAAAAGTAATAAGTGTACACAGGACCGCACTGAAGACAGACAGAATCTTCATCCTTTCAAATTTTGGTGACTGACTGGCGCTTTTCACCTCGTTTTATTGTTTCCACTTTATTTGCAGCTGTGATTTGATGCATCACCGGTACTTGGCTCAGAATTACGCTTTAGAGTTCTGGTATATAAGAGACAACCGTAAGGCAAATGCAAAGCGACACACAGCGTTCATGGCAATGTGATCCGCCGTCCTCCCTCGAGCTGACCAAACCACTGAAGCCGGAGTGGAAGATGCGTAGCGTTGTCACAAAGTACTGTTGTGCGTGCGTTCGTTTGTTCGTCATTACAAACTATTTTATTTAACTCTATCTGTGATCGATAATAACGATCGTCTTTGTTCGCCGTGTGCCTCTGCAGTTTCTTTGAGTGTTTAGGCCTTATGCCTCCTTGGTGTGTTTAGGTCCTTGACCCACTTTTGAGTATTTTTGTTTTGTCCTAAACTGATCATAAGACAGACCAACATTGTTCTACCTGCACAGAAATATTTATATTAGGACTAAAAAATCAAAGTCTTTAAACAAAGAAAAAGGGCGACAAGAGGGAGTCAAACAAATACACGGCTGAAGCAAAACTCAAATCCAAACTTAGCCTTAAAACTCTCAAACACGCAATCTCCACAAAACCGTGTCGAAAGATCCACAACCACGGATAAAGTGTTATCTTCCGCGTCTGCCTTGTCACAATCCCACTGACGAGGACGTCACATGAGCACACCACCTAGTGATGAGAAAGTGACGGCGCCCAGTAGAAAACAATATGGCCCCCTGGTAGATCTTCAAACCATGATGATAATACCTATTGAGCCTCACCCCTGTCTTCATCTGTGGGGTTACGACTGAAAGGGTGAGGTGAAGGGTCCGTCTGCAGCAATGAGGTGTCCTCACAGGGTAGCTGAGAAGATCAGCGGTTCAGGAGACCCTCAGAGTAGAAAGTCACAGAGGACTCGGCTGAGGTGCTTTGGGGGCTTGCGCACTGAGCGGAGACCCTGTGTTCAGACCCAGGACACGTTGGAGGGATTTGGCTGGCTTGGGAATTACGCTGTAAAGAGCTGGGGTCCACTGGGGGAGTCTGGGCTGCCCTGCTGCTACCACGACCTTCATCGGGAAAAGCGGTTTCAGAAAATGAAACGAGATTACAAACCTCACATGAAAATATCCACACACAAAAAAAAGCCGAAATAGATTTGAATTCTTCACGTTTGAAACCTCCATTAAAATTCAGCCTGAAGCCAGGATGCACATAGCGAGAAGAACGAATGCGGATGTGATGACACGGGAATGAGAAGGAGAAAGACGGCAGCAGACGGACAAGGGGGACACGTGAGACCCAAGGGCATCGCGCCTTTCAGGCTGCCTTGCACTTAGCAAACCTTGGAGGGCCCGGCGGACTTCGCTCAGACTTTTCACACAATCAGGTAATCTTAGCCCCGTCAGCCCACCAAAGTCTCGTTCTCATAATAAGAATAGAATTTTAGTGACAATGTGAGAAAACAGCAGGAAGAAGTGCGCAAAAGCACTCAAGCGCATCTCCGTGCTCAAGAGATTGGCATGGGGGGGGTGTGGGGGGTGGCTTAAGAAATACGAAACCCTCCATCAGGAAAAGCAACTAACAAAATGGACAAAGTCACAAGTAACTCTCTGTGTCAAGCTAAGTACAGGATGACGGCCCGACCTGCCAGATACACACACGGGGGGCTTGGCTTCTTCTTTTTTGTACTTTACTTCGCCTTATACAATTTCTCGTATTAGGATTTTGTTCGTTTTCGCATAGCCCTTGGGGTCAAAGCGCAGGGTCAGCCATTGTATAGCACCCCAGGAGCAATTGAAGGTTAAGGGTCTTGCTCAAGGGCCCAGCAGAGTAGGGTCTCTTTTGGCAGTGACGGGGATTCGAACCGGCAACCTTCTGGCTTATCCTTAGCCTCAGAGCCACCACTCTGCCCTTTCTGCTGCTCCTTAAATAAAAAACTTAAAAGGGATACGCCATTTTGTGTCCGTTACTCATTTGTCGTGACGCCCAAGAAAAACTTCTAGTCCTGTTCTTGTGGAGAGCCGAAGTCACAAAGTTGACTGAATGTCAAAGGGCCACCCAACTGAGTGACAGCAAACCACATGAAACGTCCAATAAGAAAATCTCCGACGCCTCTCATCACATGATCCAAATGTCACGTGTCCAGTAATGTGCTTACAATGTCCAGGACACGCGTTGGTTTGGCTCCAATGTTGGTTAATGAACAATTTCTGGGAAATTGAGAGAACAGAATGAAGCTTTGGAATCAAGACTACTTTTTAGCCTTCTGGTCATTTTGAATCAATCGGTCTTTCTCCTGAGCAGGGTTTGGGGGTGGGGGGGGGTCTGCTATTTCAGTTGGCTCAGGGCGCAAGGTGGGGGATCAAACCCTGGACGTGGCGCCCTGTCATTTGGGCTTTTAATGATCACGTTATCATCTGATTCGACTCATTCTACTATCAAATGCATTCCTTGTTGTTTTGTATATTGAGCCCAAGGGGGGAGGCCCCCCACCACCACCAGGACTGCCCTCATCACTAATCCTGAGCCATCAGCTTTTCTTTTTGTGCTGTTCAGCTTATTCAGGATTTCCTTTTTTTGAACGTTCTTTTTTGTTTGATTCTTTTGGCCTTCTGGAACTTTATCTGTCACTCTTAATTTGGATTCTTCCTTTCAGACTTTGGCTTTCTTTAATTTGGTTTACCGTTGAGGTAACATTTTGTGATTGCTTTTTGTTAAAAAAAAAAAAAACAGTCCTATAACCGTGTTACGGTTGTTGCTTTTCTGGAGCCAGGGGTTTATGCAATTCCCCTCTCCCCCTTGCAGATTTATAAACTCGGGCCACAGGGGCAGTTTGTAAGCCCTAGATGGGCCATGGACTTGAAACTTGAGCGCATCGCCCAGAACACAGCAACTTGGTGGAGTGACTGAGGTGTCACCCGCCGGATTAAGATGAAATTGGGCCTATTTATTTGAGAAGATCTCAAATAAAGACCTTTACAAGAACACCAAGGTCCAGAGTGGGGTGCTGCCGATCAGACGCCAACCCTCAACTCAACCACACAAAGCCAAGGTTTCAAACAAAAAACGTCTGTGGCTGCTGCCAGCACCCTTCACCAGCCGGAATACACGGTGGGCTTGTGCAGATGAGTGGCAGTCGTAGTGCCACACAATCAGGTTTGTAACCTTTGTCATCGTAAGTGGTGGTCCTCCCAGGCAAACACTGCCATATGCACATCAGCTACACGAACACGTTCTGCACCGCGATCAGCTGATGGCGGTGCGTCAATTTCGTTTTCCATCTCCAGATCACTTGCATCAAAATCGAAGTCTGACAAATCCGAGTCCCGTTCAGCGATAACACGCAGAACGCCGTCCACGGGGTATTTGTTTTTACGCGATCGCTTTGGTCTCTGGCCAGACGTCGATGCCATTTTAGAGGCTCTTTGCTCTTCTCTACTCGTAGACGTGCAGGACGTCGAGGTCAAATCAACGGCACTAACTTTCCTTCGAGCAAAGAGAGTCAAACCAAAATGTAACGGTGAGGTTTGTCGTCGTTTACAGCCGAGTAGCGTTAGAGGACCGCTAGATGTGACACGTCATTCATTCTTGTCATTTAAAGGACCCCGGAATTTCGACAAAAGTCGACATCCGCCCTGAAAGACTGAAGATGGCTTTGCCACGTCTCATACACTTAAGGTTGCTCCAAGATGGACACCAGCTGGTGGCTAACTGGGATGAAAGAGCTGAAGGAGAACACGTAGCTCAAGACAGGACCAGATGGGGGCAAATCATCGACACTTTAGATGTGTTTTGGCACAAAGACGATTACTTAAAAAGAAAAAAGAGGCGGGGCCACCTGTCCATCACCATCACAGGACGGCCCCCTCTCCTTTGAAGGCCGAGTTAAACCTCCAGTCCCTTGTGGTTCATTGAATGTGCTTATGTTGCTGGTGAGTCTTTGGCTTTGCCTGATTTATTGAACCCTTGCTCGTCTCCCCCCCCTCCCTTTGTCTTCACGATTGTGTACTGCGACTTGTTTCCTGCTTGTTTTTGCTCTTGTGCTCCTTGGCGCTCACTCTTGCTAAGGGAGAGTCTTTTTCTTAATGAAGATTTGGCCTTTTTGTAACAGGCCAGGGTTTGACGGGTTTCCCCCCCCCATCTGGTGAGACTTTTGAGTTGTTTTTGGGATCGTTGTGTTTAGGACCTCTCCAGTTCATGACACATCCCAGATGGGACTCCAGTAAAACTGGGTGAGAGCATCGAAACTGCAAAGCCTCTTACTGGACGTGCTGTGGTGAGCGGCAACTTCAAGACATTCAGGTAGGCGAGCGAGGGTGGATTTAGAGGCAGAGGGGTTTGTAAAAGTGGACAACTTGGAAACGCAGAAACTGGAAAAAGCTGAACGCGATAGGAGTGGCCGGAATGAGAAAGATGAGGGAGGGCCGTGGGAGTTCAGAGTTGGGTCTCCTTGGACTGGGAGCGGCGCCTGATGTTTTATTCTCTGCCGTCTAGAACTTCCTGTGAAAGCAGCTGCTCCCTGTCGTCAGCTGGGTGTGGCTTGGGTCTCGAACTGAAGAGACGCTCTTGTCACCGTCCAAGAGGGGATGACAGAGGAAGAAGCATTTCAAGTCAGGATGACAGGCCTCTTTTCAGTTTTGCTCAAACGTCTGCTCTGCACTAATTCACCCCAAGACCGCAGCGTAGAGAGCAGATGCCAATGGAGACTGAGGGCTGAACTATTGGGGTTGACGGGCAGGCGACAAATTAAAAAGACCAGTCGTGAAATGGGAAAGGAGCTCACTGGACCACAGGAGCCACGGGTAGCTTGAAGTGTCCTCGTCACCCGTGAACGCCTCGACCTCCATGGAGTCGAGCTGCACTTCTGCTGAATGACCAGTAGGGGGTGAGGAGCCAGTTGGCCTCGGTCATCGCAATTGGAACTTTATTAGAGCCAACTGCAGACCCTCAGAGGCAGGGCCCACCTGCAGGGGAGGGTGGCACACATGGCATGACGTTGGCACAGTTGATACTTCAAGACAGGACAGCAGGACTACTGAAGATGGCACCAGGTGTGATATTAAGTAATAAAGAGAATTACAATCAGTCAAAGACAATTTTAAATGACAACTATGGTATGGACTGGCATCACAGCCTAAACACAGCACTGCCAACAAGAAAAGGTAAAGTTACTAAGGATGCACCCAGACTCGGATAGGCCATCTCCAGTCGGTCTCTTTCTCTCAAGTGAACTCGTAAGAACAGCAACTCAGCATGAAAAGACAATCGCTAACGGGTTTGTGGCGCTCAGGGATGTCGGGGAATCTGCGTTTTATTTTTCTAGTCATGTGTGCACACGCCGTGCCACAGAAAGCTGGAAGGGTACAATGCAATGGGTATTGCAAACTTAGTGACCACCAGCGGGTAAATCAATGGCTTTGGCTCTTTCAAAAGTCAAAGGTTTTGATTTGACAATAAATAGAAGTGTAACCTCATCAGTTCAGTCCACATGTACAGAGCAGAAGAAAATGAAGCAAATGATCAATAAGCTTAACTAACAGACAATATGAGCCGCAGATCACCACTCCACGGGCTGCACGGCATACAACAGAATAACGGGGGGCCAAATGGAGCCCACCGCATCCACGGACCACGCTCAGCGCTTTACTGTCCTGAGTGCTGCTGACAGCTGCTGCTGCTGCTTCTGTCGTCAGTCGGCCAGATTTCAGTTATAACGGACTCGGCCACATGCTGTCAGAACCTGAGAATGTCCGTCGACTGAGCGAAATCACTTTCACGCTCTGCTTATGTTTGACATGGCTTAGTGCGGCAGATGTTCAAGTTGTAAATTTGAGAGAATCTGCTGTAAGAGTAATAAATGAGTATGTACTATCTGTCATATAGCGCCTGTCACATATAGATAGACAGAGGAAAGGCGATAGATAGATAGATAGATAGATAGATAGATAGATAGATAGATAGATAGATAGATAGATAGATAGATAGATAGATATGAAAGGCACTATATAGATAGATAGATAAGATATATATGAAAAGATAAGATATATATGAAAGGCACTATATAGATAGATAGATAGATAAGATATATATGAAAGGCACTATATAGATAGATAGATAGATAGATAGATAGATAGATAGATAGATAGAAGGCACTATATAGATAGATAGATATAGATAGATAGATAGATAGATAGATAGATAGATAGATAGATAGATATATATGAAGGGCACTATAGATAGATAGATAGATAGATATAGATAGATAGATAGATAGATAGATAGATAGATAGATATGAAAGGCACTATATAGATAGATAGATAGATAGATATATAGATAGATAGATAGATAGATAGATAGATAGATAGAGATAGATGTGTAAGGCACTATATGATAGATAGACTCCTCCGTCCCCCTGGGGTGGTCTCTTCCAGGGCCTATAAAGGAGGGTCCCGCTGTTGGCCGAGCCCGAAGTTCAGGAGACTCAAAGGCGATTTTCTCGCAGTCTCAGAGCGCTGGACCAGCTTTTAGCCCTCACAAGTGGTCTTCAGGGCTCCGAGACGTTTGCTTACCCAATCTGCATGTGCTTGGTGGACTTTGAAAGGGCAGACAACTGCAGTCCCCGAGGGTATTTGGTGTTTTGGGGGTGTGGGTACTTCAAGATTATGGGGTACCAGGTCAGCTGCTGCAGGCTGGTCCTTGTAGAAGTGGAACAGAACTTTGGTTCACATTAGCAGCAGTAAATCAGACTGAAAGGAGCCAACTGAGCTCAGCTTTCCTCTGATCCTGGTGCCTCCTGTTGGAATTGTGTGCGGCCCGTCCAACTGGGAGGAGACCTCGGGACATGGAGCCAGAACACGCTGAAGAGACCGAGACCCTCGACTAGCCTCAGAGGAGGAAGTGGGTGAAGGGAGGTCTGCTGCCCTGGTGACCTGTCAGTAAATGGATGGGGAGATGGACAGATGATTGATCTCATATTATATATCATGTTCCCCAACCCCTGACCTATCGATATTTCATGTATTCTTGTTCACCGTGGCACTGGACGGTGGTCATTTCACATATGTTGGCTTGTTCTCTGTACGCCTGACACTGCGATGACTACAAAGTCCAATGAAGTGACGCAGAGGCTTGCTCTTCAACCTCACCAATATGACGCACTGTGACGTGTTTGCTTAACGTGACAAAGAGAGGCCACACGTCAGTTCAGTCTGTTAGCTGGTCTGGGGTCTTGCATCGTATCGCAGTAGCAAACCACACTTAAAAAAAACACCAGACATATCACCAGAGAGTGTCCCCAGCAAACTGGCACAACGTCACCTGCAGGTATGGAAGATGTCAAGCAGCAGCAGAAACGATGGCACATTCAAGTGTCAAGCAGGGTGCCAATGTGCTCAGTGGGCAAGCCGATTTGGAGCAGAGGAAGGGGTGGACGGGCAAGCGGACACACACAAGAGAAGGAAGACAGCTGGGTGGGCACATAAAAGGTCAAGGATTCAGAGCCAGGTGGGCAGAAAGGACATGTGGCTGGACAGATGGCTGCAGGGACAGGCAGAGGTGTTGATGGATGGGGAAGGAGACGAGTGGACAGGCATGGCCTCCAGCGCAGGACACTCCGATGTCCTAAATTAGGAACAAAAGCCCAAAACATTTTCTTAAAATGCCATCCTCGTTTGATCTTGTTGCCCACGCGGAGGTTGCGGGCACAGATACAGGCGGGCAGCACACCTCACGGAGTTATTGTCCGTCGGTATCCGCGGTGCCTCAAAGATAAGGAGAGGAGCGCCTCGGCCGGACAAAGTGCTTCTTCTCTTGTGCTCGGCGGCGGCGGCGGTGGCGGCGGCCCCAGACAGGAAAGTATTTCTCACAGCGCGCACGCCAAGCGCATTTCCATCGATACCCAGCAATCAGAGGCTCCCATCTTCCGGGACGTTTTCTGTTTGACATGAGGGCTGCAGTTTAGAAAACACTTGCAACTCCCCTCTGAGCGCACAGAGGCAGATTTAAGGCCGAGAGGAAACGTAACCGCATCCAGACCTCGGTTAGGATGACTTATGCCTAATTTAAAAAAAACACCCATGTTCCCAACGCCTGACACGTGTTTCTGAGCTGCCATGTAGCAACAATGACTCGGATTGTTCCTTCGCCGAAGCCAAATGAAAAATGATGAAACCTGGAGAGCCGCCGTCCCGCGCCGAAAATACCCGCCGCCTTTCTGTTTCTCATTTACGAGTCAAAGCGGGAGGCTCCACCCGTCCGACTGAGAGCTTTGTGTCCTCCCCAGAAAACCAACGCCGTTCCGACACACACCGAATCAATTAGGACGTGTGCGCCTCGAACTCGATTACACGTTACACGCGGGCGTAAAAATAGAAGTCACGTGGGGGTCAGCGGGGGCAAAGTGCGCAATCCCAAGACCCCCCGAGCTTTGTGTGTGGGTCCAAAACGAGCTTAGTGACCTGGAGACCGTCTAGATAAACCGAGCGGGGGATTGGGGGGCTTTAGCTCTTTGGAGGTTCGGATGGGTTTGAGGGGTGCTGTGCTGAAACCTTACGAAGGGGAAGTTCATTCAGAGTCCGAGGCACGATTTACAAGGGGGGCGTTTGGATTTGACTGGGTGAATTTCATTTGGTAGATAAGTGTGTCTTATTGTTCTGTGACACCTTCATTATAGAGGGATATGAAAGGCACAATATAATAGATAGATAAACAGATGAAAGGTGCTATATGATAGATAGATAGATAGATAGATAGATAGATAGATAGATAGATATGAAAGGTGCTATATAATAGATAGATAGATAGATAGATAGATAGATGAAAGGTGCTATATGATAGATACAATAGATAGATATGAAATGTACCATATAATACATAGGCAGATAGATGAAAGACACTAGATAGATAGATAGATAGATAGATACTACCATCCACATCAGCCACTGGCACACGAGCAGTGATGGGGACAAATGGGGACAGTAAAATAACATGCCATATAAACAAAAATAGGTGCATAGATAGAAAAATAGAGTGAAAGGCACTAGATAGATAGATAGATAGATAGATAGATAGATAGATAGATAGATACGAAAGGCACTATATAGATAGATAGATAGATAGATAGATAGATAGATAGATAGATAGATAGATAGATAGATAGATATGAAAGGCGCTATATAATTGACAGAAATAGCAAACCTATCAAAGTAAAGTCACATTTCCAAGGTTACACATTTTTGTTTTTCTGGCTGATTTTCATCGAAAGAAGAAGAAGAAGAAGATGGAGCCCTTTGTCGTGTTGTGTGTCTTTATTAGTATTTTGTGTTTGGCCGACACCTTCATGCAAGCAGACCTCTAACATCAGGATGTGCCGAGCTGACAGCGATGTGTTGAATGTTGGCCGGACTTGCAAGGAGGAATTTCACAGAACTTTGTACACAGAACAATACAAGCACTAATACTTACTGTCTGTCTGTCCGTCTGTCTGTCTGTCCATCTGTAGAGCACCTTTAACGCCCATCTGTGCCTTTCCATCAAGTCACGTCACATCACGTTTATCGTTACGTTTTCTAAGTACAGTGAAATCTGAACTTGTGTGCCTCCTGAGGATACCATAAGCAACAATAACTTCAATCAGATCATTGATCTAAATCTGCACAGTCATATACTGTACGGTACGTGTTAGGTATTATTGTGTTTATATGTTATGCTACAATAGTAGTGATGCCACTGCATACCTGCCAGCTGGTGATGTAGTGCCCACCATGGTAGGCACAGTGGGCTTTCTAGTTATGAGGGTCTCTGTCTAAAAGTGTGACTAACTCCCCTCGTGACTTCATTGTCTTAATGAGGATCATTAAAGTGAGTTTTCAAATTCTGAATCTCAGGTCGGGTCTTAAACGCTGGAGGGCTGCCATCCTTCTGCTGCCCGGTGTCAAGTTATGCCCGGTCCTCCCAAAGTGCCCCGAGTTGCCCACTCGACAGTTCGTCTGACATTAAGCAGCAGGCTCTCTTGGCCGCATGTGATCCACACTTTTCCCCCAGTTGCGCTGTGATTAAATTTCTTTTTGCACATAAACTAAGCGCCCGGTGTAATTGCCTTGTCATTCAGAAAATATGTCACAGAGGAACAACTGCGATGTCTTAATTTCATGCAATTAATTAATCAATAATTCCAGAAGGCTTAAATTTATGGAGAGATCCTGCATTCTGTGACACATTGTTGGTGCCAAGTGAAGTCAAGTGCTAAAACCCATTTGCGGGCAGCGGGCCACTCCTTGTGGGCCATAGTTTAGTCAAGTGGCATAAGCGAGCGAGCGGGCAGGTGGGCGGGCACTGGAAACACAAAATGTGAGCTGTGTATGTTGGCCTCACACAGAAGATTTTCTGGTTTTGATTTTTTATTTAAAGTCTTGGTCATGGGGGGGTCTAGGTGTTTAAATCGGACCCCACCAGCTCCTCACGCGGTTCTCCCTCTTGGCCTCCACCAAGCGAATGTCGCTTTCTCAGTACGCGCCGCATTGCCAAGGGAGGTGCAAATGGTTTCCGTCGACACAAAATGCTTTTAAGCTTTTAGGAGGAGCACATGGGGGCACACGGGCAGTAGTAGGGGGTTCAAATCCCACTGACCTCGTGCTTGACCTTGAGCGGGTGTCCCTCACTCTCTCCTCGGGACGACATGTGAAAGTGGTGGTCCGCCTGTAAGCGACTCTGTAGCGGTTCACACGTGTGGGACGTGGCCGCTAAGTGCTCAGGGACGCCGTGTGGAGGTGGCGTGTGACGGGACGGTTACAAAGGATTCTTATGATGATGAGTGGGGGGGGCAGTAGGATGAGCCCACCCTGGGGTCTCAAATACATTCACTGTTCTTCTGAGAAGGACTGGAGGGTTGCTGGAAAATGCGGATTTCGAGTTACTGTGCTGGAAAAACGGAAAAGTGAGAAGCACCAGAGGGCACACGTGAAAGCCGGGGGTCCACAATAAACTGCAAGCGATCAGCCAACACGTTAACACGGTGGTCCAGCCATTCAGAGTGCTTAAGAAACATCAAGTGGCTCAGCTGGGCACACGCAGGACCTTTGTGGCATCACAGCGACCAGACTGGAGGTGGCACAGCCATTGTTGGGGGTGCTGGAGGGCATCATGGCAGTCAGCGGACTCAGGTCTGTGATTGAATGGCGTCTGGTGATGCCACACATCTCAATCCAGACTCTCCTCATGTGTGGCTCCCTGGCTGCTGGAACGTGCCGCCCACCTCCATGTGAAATTCTGACCCCTCAATATGTTTAAGAAGCGTTTCAAGACCCTCTTGTTTTGTACCCTAGGAATTGTAACTCACTTGCATGTTTTCCTGAGCTCCTCACTTGTGGTGCTCAGTTTTGTCACCGTGTGCCCAAAGAGACCCCCAGGCTGATGTTTACTTGAATATATTGACCTCTTTGTAAGTTGCTTTGGATAAAACCATCTGCTAAACAAAGACATGGAAATGTCGATGCTGGGACGTCCACCAGAGGGGGTGACGTGGGCACAACTGAGCAAGACCCCATGTGCCAGTCACAACTTGTAAGGCGCTATACACCTGGCACACTGCTCAGCTGGCACTAAGGGTGTGTGTATGAGTGTGTGTGTGTGTAAAAGGAGGTGCGTCGACTGGACGCCAGTTTGTGTTCCTTTATACGACACACTGCTTGATTTTGTTGAATCTGCAGAGCACCCACGGGTGCCATCTTGTCACAAATGGGTGTCTTTAAGGAAACACAGCAGAGAAGGAGCAGAGATACGTCAGCGCTCTACGAGACTTGGGGTCTGATTGTTTGGGCTTTGATTTCAGGAAACGGTAGAAACGTGTGGAACAATGGGATCCCCATTACTGCCAAAAGGGGGTCCTACTCGGCTGAGCCGCTGAGTGAGGCCCTTAACCTGCGCTCGGACCCCAGGGGTCTGCGAAAACAAACAAAGTCCTAATACAAGAAATCGAATAAGGTGAAATAAAGAACAAAAAATTCAATAAAATCAACATGGATTTGTGGGGCTTCATTCTCATAAAAAACACAAACAACAAGCACAATGAGAATAAAAACTGGCGAAACGCAAAGACCTGCGAGGGCATCAGAAATGAAACTCCTGCGAAAGGGCAGGCGGGAACAACAGGAACCTCTCAGCCCGCTCTTTACACACGTCAGCCTGAACACGGGGGATTATCAACAGAGGGGGGCTGCTGGCAACAACGACAATGACCACCAGTAAAGTGCCCACCAGGCCATAAGCTTTCAATTAAGACCAAGACCAGCGTTCTACCCCATTAGTGTGCAAGGAATCACGGGACAGATGGACAGACAGACAGGCAGACAGAGATTACTACAGAGAGAAGATGATGAGAGTGCCAGCCATTGTAAAGACAACTGGGAAAGTCTGACTTCCAGTCTGACCAACATAAGACATCTCAGCACTGACTGGTGTAGGAATGGATGGGCACCCACCCTGCCTTGAGACCCTGCAATGGAAAAGGACATCTCAGCACTGATGGTGTAGGAATGGATGGGATAGATACCCTAGCCTTGAGATAGATGCAATGGAAAAGGATAGATAGATAGATAGATAGGATGAAATGAGATAGATAGATAGATAGATAGATAGATAGATAGATAGATAGATAGATAGATAGATAGATAGATAGATAGATAGATAGATAGATAGATAGATAGATAGATAGATATGAAAGGCATTATAAGATAGATAGATAGATAGATAGATATGAAAGGCACTATATAATAGATAGATAGATAGATGTGAAAGGCGCTATATAATAGATAGAGTGAAAGGCACTATATAATAGATAGATAGATAGATAGATAGATAGATAGATAGATAGATAGATAGATAGATAGATAGATAGATAGATGTGAAAGGCACTATATAATACGAGCGATGTTCAAGTGTTTCCGCATGTTCATTTTTTCGTTGGAATCAGTGAAGGTGAGAGGAGTAGTAGTTGGCCATTAAATAGTTGGTACGACGCTGTGAAAGTTGCTTTGCACACAAAGGTCACTATGTAGATAAATGATGTCATTTGTTTTTGAAATTCTTAAAAAAAAGTGCAGAAACTTTTTTTTTTTTATTTGAAAGGCACTATATAACAGACAGACTGTAGTAGTTATGGCACTTGTAATATTCTCTTGTGTCCTACCTGCCTTGCTGACCAGGACATGGCACGTCTTGTATGCCACACCAGCCTGAAGGTTCCTGGCGTCTCCTACCACTTGAGCTCTGCTGCTCCTTTTCTTAAACTGCTCTTGATGTGCACATCTTCTCGAAGGTCCCCGCGTGTTTTATATGTTACAATATTAAAAAGAAGCCTCAGCTTCTCAGCCTCATTGAATGTCCGGTGCTGCCCACATTTACTCAAATGTTTCGCCCCACAATCTGTTCTACTCCCTGATGATGGTGCTGGAGAGTCTGAGGTGTTGAATGCAAAAACTTCACAGCACTCTGTTCAGGTAACAATAGGGACCTCCATGACCCCATAAACTCAGAATGTTTTACACACACACACACACTCACACTTCCATGTCCGCCAGGCACCTCTAACTGGTTTCTGCCTGTAGTTGTGGAGTCCTGCCGTCTACACTGTGTGCCATGTTGGAGGTCTCGCCGTATTATAAATCGCAGTCCCTATTTAATGGCGGTCACCTCAGTGCTTCATTGTGCTTTCTGTTTTTCTTTCCTTCATTTTCAAGGCAGTCCTTGAGCTGATATTTGCTGTTTAATCTCACACCAGTGACTTTGTGTTTCTTTAACGTATATTTGTATATCATTGGCTTTGTTTTTCCAAGTGGCTGACATTGTAATTGTAGACCAGAAAGTGAAGCTAAAAGACAAGCAGGGGCCAATCGATGAGACAGAGCGTTGTTAAGTGGCAGAAGCAGAGCTGGACGTGTACGGTTTTATTGGTGGAAGCCATTCTCTGTGAGGTTTGAGTCTTCATTTTTTAATGTATTCTTTTATTGGGTGGCACACTGGTAGAGTTGCTGCCTAGCAGAATGGAGACCAGGGGTCACGCCTCGGGTCCTCCCTGCATGGAGTCAGCATGTTCTCCTTGTGACTGCGTGGATTTCCTCCCACAGTCCAAAGACATGCAGGTTAGGTGGACTGGTGGTACTCAATTGGCCCAACTGCGTGTGTGTGTGTGTGTGTGTGTGTGTTTGCCCTTTGATGGACTGGCACCCTGTGCAGGGTTTGTTCCTGCCTTGCAGACCATGCTAGCTGGGACAGACTCTAGCAGACCCCCGTGACCCTGTTCAGGACCGAGAAAATGACTGACTGACTGAGTGAATTCATTTACTTTTAAGGTCGTAACTTCTGCCTTAAATCACGTGACCATCCACATCAGCCACTGGCACACGAGCAGTGATGGGGACAAATGACATCATCACAAAAACGCAGTAAAAATAACATGCCATATAAACAAAAATAGGTGCATAGATAGAAAGACAGAGTGAAAGGCACTATATGATAGATAGATAGATAGATGTGAAAGGCACTATATAATAGATAGATAGATAGATAGATAGATAGATAGATAGATAGATAGATAGATAGATAGATAGATAGATAGACAGAATTCCACCATGCAGAGATGTTCTCAATGTCCCCAACTGTTTTCAGAGGCCACCAGATGCTGACTAAGCCCCCCAGCTCCCCGGTGGTCTCTTCTGCTTGTCTTGGATTCACAGGTTTGATTGTCTGCCGTGTGTTCCCTGCATGGTGGTCTGTTTGTGTGACTTTTATATTGCTGGACGACTCTTTGCGGAGCTCCGCTGCGTTTGTGTGTTTACTGCCCAGCTGCTTTTATTTTATTTTATTTTATGATGTCTGTAGTTTGCAGTGTGCGTTGCATTATCGCTGCTGTAATTCTTGACCTGCCACCCATCGGTTTTCCTTCAGTTCGCGTGTGAGGTCAGCGGCGGCCATGCCGGTCATTTGCCTTTACTTGTGTGGCCTTGTGCCAGGACACTGTGGCTTTGCCATCTCCCTTTATAATGGCGCCTGCAGTATTTGTACACAGATTATGCTTTATCTTGAGTGGTATTTGTAGTGCGACTAAAGTACAATCTCTCAGTTATATAGTGCCTTTCATATCTGTCTGTCTCTCTTTACTGTACTGTGCATTGGGGTCTTTGCGTTTATCGGACGTGTTGATTGTAGCATATCGAGTCAGAGTTTTATCTTCGTTTCTGTCTCTGCTCCATGCAGACTCGTTTTTGGCTCTGGTGCTCGCCGTTGGCTTTGTAACGCCCGCTGTGCAGATTTGACTTCTCTGTCTCACTTGTGCAGTGGCCGGCGTGTCGTGTGGCGTGTCGGGGCGGTGTCTTCTCTTTTAGACGACTTGATTTTTGTCCTCCTCCTCCTGCCCGCCATGCTGACTCAGTTTGTTCGCCACTTCAGTTGTGGACTCTGCTTTGTAAACGGCGTCTGTGTGTGTTTTTGGTTTTTCAGTATACGGGGTGGCCGTCCCCAAACCTGCTCCTTGATATTTTATCCCGCTGTTCAAATACGTAAACAGGCAGATAGATAAATAAAAAAGCAAACACGCACACTCGCTCTGGTCTGAACACACACCTCTGAAGAAGCGCAAAGCAAGAAAATTCAAAAGAAAGAAGACGGCGCGGCGCCCTCTGAGCTCGTCTCAAGTCACGTGACCTTCCTGTCACCCGAGCCCGCGGTGAGTGGCTGGCCGCTGGACTTGTGCCGTTGGGACGCGCCGACTGACGGTGTGCACACTTTTCTGTTTTATTTTTCCGGGCCCTGCTGGACGTGTTTTGTGTGTCGCACTCCATTGTTTGTTTTTACATTATTTTGAGTCGCCGCCACCCGCAGTGCACACCTTTATCAGACTCTCTTTTTATTCATCGTATTTGTACTCTGTGGCGGTATGCAGGGGTTTATTTCTTTAATATCTTCTTTTTTTTTGGATCTTTTAATGAATTTATTAAAAGCATATAACATTGCACACAATCAAGTCAAAACTTAACAAAACCAAAATCAAATCAACCCTCACCCCGTGAGAAAGAGAGGAAGACCAACAGCCCGAGCAAAACCGTTAGAGTAGAAAAGTGAGGAAGGAGGCTTCTCCGCCAATTATAAAAACGGATTCTAAAATGTGGTCGACTAGCCGTGCAGTGTGGCTCCGCCCACGTAGTAGTGCAACAGGACAGCGAGGATGGCCCCGCCCAGCTCCCTACTCCTGAGGCCCCCTCAGTCCACAGCCTCCATCTCGGATTGGTGTGAATATATCACTCCGGCAAGTGAACTCTGATACTCACCGCGACGAGAGAAGTTCGCAAACTCAACCGGAATGTTCAAGCAAATTCTAGATTCAAACCCAAGCTAAATCCGTGAAGTAGTTCTCTTGTTCGCTACCTAAGTGGAGGTAAGGAACGCCCTGAGGGTGGCGCATCAGTGAGGAGGGCCCCACCCAGCTCTCCACTCCTGAGGCCCCGCCTCCCCCTCCTCTCTGCCCGCTGCGCGTCTCTTGGATTCGCTCAAAAAAATTGGCACCGCAGGTGAACTCTGATAGACAGCATGAAGAGAGAAGTCGCAAACTCAACCGGAATGTTTAAGCAAATTCTAGAAACAAACCCGTGATGTACAATAAAACCGTGGATTGCGAGTAACTTGGTCTGCAAGTGTTTCTGCAAGACAAGCAAACAATTTTTCATACATTTTAACTTAATAAGTACGTATTGTGAACACGGTGAACGGGGCCACTCCTTCGAGACGCCCTCTTAAACAGAGAGACGATGTGAAACAAACGCCGCTCTTCAGCTGCTAGCCTGCTGCTTGCTGCCGTGCCGCGCGTTCTGCTCCTCACATTTAAAAGACCGGAACCGCGGCTGTCCTGGGGTCTCACTGCCTTGTCTCGCTTCCCCCAGACGTCCTCCTGAGCCGCCGTACTCCATTGAGGAGGAAGTTCTTTAGATCGAGAGACGGAGCTGCGCCGACCGGTTTTGACAGTACGCCCGGACCGCTCCTGTGTTTCTTCCGCCTGTATTCGAATAAAGTTTCGGTCTCTTTGAAAACCCGACAGCATGCGCTTTGTCTGCCGCGTGTTTTGTGATCCCAACTGAGCCAATGGTTCTTCTCTCTCTCTCGCTGCGGGATTGTGGGTAATCGTTTCCCATGCTCGCTCTCAGTCGGCGTGCCTCACTCGTATAGTCAACATGCGTCCGAGCGTCTACTGTATACTAAAGCATCATGACCGCCACGTGTGTGTGTGTGTGTGTGCGAAACGATTCTTTTCTAAGTATTTTTATGTTATATTTTGTATTAATCATTTTCATATGAATATTTTTGGGTTGTGGAACGAATCATCTGAGTGTCCATTATTTCCCTTGTTGGGAAATTCATGTTGATATACGAGGGCTTTGGATTACAAGCACGTTTCCGAAATGAATTTCACTCAAAAACGAAGGCACCGCTGTAGTTCACTCATTGGCTACCTAAGCGGAGCTAAGCATCTGATTGAGGAGGGTCCTACCCCCTCCCCTCGGCCCACTGCATCTCCCCTGGATTCGGGCAAATAAACCGGTAGTGCAAGTGAACTCTGATTCTTAGCACAAATAAATTAGTATCATAAGAGAACTATGATACTTAGGGCGATGAGAGAAGTCGCAGAATCAACCGGAATGTTCAAGCAATTTCTAGGAAAAATCTCGATCTAAATCCGTGAAGTGGACAGACAGACAGAGAGGCGTTGGATTTTATATATATTATATATATATATATATATAGAGAGAGAGAGAGAAACTGGATCAAGTCAGGGTCTTATAAAGTTCTGCACGGACCCTCTAAGTGAGAATCTGAGCTTTTCCAAATTCAAATAAAATCAGCGACCCTCTAACTTAACCGAGGTGAGTTAGGATTCTTTCAGTTGAGCGAGACAAGTCTTACGTGCCAATAGTGAAGTAAAGGCCGTTACAGTTTGTTTGTCCTTCTCCACTTTAAGCCCCCTGTGAGCCCACCAAACACAGCTGTTAGGGATTGGGACCCCAAGTCTCTCCGAGTGGCATTTAAAGATTTTTGTCGTGTTAATTTGGTCCACAACATGCGTCCCAGTGAGGCTGGAGCTCGATCGCAACGTTCACAGCTTGGATTTTGTCCTGGAAACATTTTGGACAATTTCAAACAAGAGAGATGTGCTCCATAAAAGATCTGAAGTTGAATAATCGAATGTTCTGCACATATGGAGCTCAAGTGAATTCTGCGCATGGCCTCCTTCCACTCCATCTCTGAAACGTTGATCCTTTTCCCACTGAACTCTGGGATCTTTGAAAAGAAGGGACTTTAAAATGGCTTTATATAGGGTGGTCCAGATCTAATTATGCAATTTTCATTACGCTATAACTGATTAAGTTCATTACATAGAAATTCACCTAAAAAAAATCCCGGACCATCGAGAAGTGTGCGAACTGACGACATGAAGAATCGAACTGGAATCGTCCCCACATAAATCAAAGTCATCCAGACGATCTGGACCTGCATAATTAGATCTGGACCATCCTGTATAATATAGAAATGCTGTCTGAGACCCCCAGACTGAAAAATATCTCTTCTGGAATTGAAGTAGGTGGGAGGTGAGGGAGAACTGGGCAGATTCCGTTTCCGATTTGGAAAAGGTGGAAAAATGGTGTTGATGGGAAACTACATTTGGAGTGTAATTGTTCATAGGATGCAAAGACGTTGTCTACGTACAGATGTCTGTGATTTAATCCCAGACGTTTTCCACTGTGTACGTTTGAGATGGTGGGAAGAGGTGGTCATCGTGTAGAGGTGCCACAGATAAAAGCTTCTCCATCTTGAAGTTCTTCCTACGTTGGCTCGACATTCTGACTGAGTGAAGCACCAGTGGGGTGTTGGTCTAGCGGCCATAACTCGTATTGTTTTGTTACTTTCTCGTAATCGGCCAAAAATCCGGCCTCGAGATTTTGATGAATCTCGATGTTTCAGACCTCCATGAGTCCGAAAATGACATTTTTGTAATTGTGTCCGCGTGTGTGTTGTAAACACGATAAGTCGAGTACGGCACTCAGTTAGGTCAACCAAATTTTACATACAATTACAAAACGTAGATTTCTAGCAACTTTTGGGTTATTTCTGCTAACCTGAAGTGGTCCTTTACTTTTTATTCGTGCAGCTACAGAGTCCGATTTCTTCAACTTTACTTTTATAATAATACGTTTGATTTGATTTGTTGTTGATGGTTCTTGATAGGTCTGTGATATAAAAATAGAATCCTCGACTTGCGGTTTACTCCTCAAATATCCATCGCCATATCGGAGTATACGAGAAAGTTGAGGGGAGACCCCTGCCGATTGTTTCTGTGGTTCTTGTGGTTTGGGGTCTTTAGCCTGTGGTGCACTCAATGGCGTATTCACGCGTACGGCTAACGCCGGTTTGCTGTTCTCTTCAAGTCGTATTTTATGGCGTGTGTGTATTGCGGCCGTTTCGTGTCGCGCTCCCTCGTGTTTGTTTCTTTCTTCTGATATGGACGTCTGACTGAGCGGCGCCCTCCGTTTTCAGATGTTGCGCCCCTAAGGTGTTTGGCTCCTGTTCTTTCTTATTTCTTATTCTCTAACTGTTGCCGTCACCCTGTACGTTCGTTTTTATTCCCACCCTATGCCTTCCCTGCCTCTGCTTTCCAAAAGACCCGTGGGGGCTTCTCTGCACGTGACGCTGTCTCTTTGGGCTTTGAGGAGCCCCCCTAACGTGTGGACGAAACCGACAGCTTTAATGTTAAAGGAGGTGACCCCACAAGACACAAACAGGTGAAGCCAAGCTGACCCTGGCACGAGGGTCTCATGTGCGGCCATCTTACCGTACAAGTGCGCTAACACGACGCGACTTCTGACGTCCTCACTGCGCTCGGCCTGTGTGAGTGTGTGCGGCGGGGGTCCTCTCACAAATCTCTTCTCATCTGCCAGCCTAAAGAAGTCAAAGTTTCCTTCCGGAACCCTCCAGCCAACAGTAAATGACCACCCATTGGCACCTTCGAGTTCAAGATTACGACTCAGCCTCTCACAAGCTGTTCTCATAGTTTAAGGGGTCTCAAACACACAGGCCACACGTGAGGATGAGGAGGACGGTGAGGTCCTGCCACGGGTGCCCAAACGAGAGGGCAAGGGGGTCTTTTGAAAGCAAAAGCTTCATGGGGGGGCGGAGCTTAAGCAACGATGAGACCTCGGAGCTCTGAAGGGGGCTCGAGGGTCGCCTCCTCGCCGAGGTGTGTGCAGGAGTGCAGCAATCACCACTTAGACAAGTGATAATCCTCATAATGACTGTCCCCATAGTTTTACTGCTGCAAGAAAAAAATTCATTTGGAATTTGTCGATGACAGTCTTTAATTAAATTAGAATTCAAGACCTTTCAGCTCCACATGCTAAGGTGTAAAAGTGCGGTGGCAGGAGGCGGCGGGAAGGGGGGCTCCGTTTGGAAAAAGTTCTGCTCCGCCGGAGAAGGCCCCGTCGGTGGAGGTCTAACAAGACGAGAGCATCAATGAACTGCGAGCCCCCAGCGCAGCCCCCCCACCCTCTGAGGGGGCCCCCGCCACCCGAGCTGCCAAAGAAGTAGTGAATTAATTTGTGTAAAGCACTCCAACATTAAGAAGGTGTGTTGAAAGGTGTCTGCTCATGTTTCAAATTAAACGCACTGCTGGTCAGCATTAGCACCTCTGCAATGAACAGCAGCCGCGTGCCTACAACACTTCAGGGGCTGGGAAAAGCGGATTTGCCGTTCACACTGGAATAATTAGAACATGTCAAGAAGAATTAATTTCCTCATTTTTCAAAAGGATACACAGAAATTACCATGTTATTATATGACAGGGTCCCTGGGAGAATTGTATTAAATTTAATTTCTAGCGCAGCCCACACAACAAATTAAAGTCATAAATAAGATGGAAAGAAGCGGGGCGCGGAGCATATGTTTATGGCAATGAGTGAAGCCAAGGGACCAGAAACAACTATCTTCATTTCATTTTATTTAAATCAGCCAGACACTGTGTGTCTGAATGACAGCGCTTGCTAATGGGGCTGAGATTAGAGGCTTCCAGTGTTTGGGAGACGCACACACGGCGGCGAGGGGGAGACCGAGAGACAGAGAGAGAGAGAGAGGGAGAGAGAGGGACCACCCGTGTCCTGAGTGAGGATGCCCATCTCCTCGTGCTCACTCAAAGGCCTCCCCATGCGGACGTTTCCTTCCATTCGGTCATCAGCTTCCAGACCCTAACAGGTGCTCCCTGGTCCAGGTATCCTCATCTCTTCATCTGAACATCTGCTGATGGAGTCTCGACTTGGCTAAACTCACAAGGCGGCCATCACTGCCACACAATTCAGACTCCATCTTCTCTGTTTTACTCCTGGCCATTCTGGATGATGAACAAAACAGGAACACAAACCAGAACGGGACATCATGTGGTCAGTCCTTAAAACATAAGGAAAGTTCTCTTTGAATGTCCACATTAGCAGCCACCCCACCATTTATTGGAGAACATTCCAGATAGCCCACCATCATCATCATCTCTATATATGGACATCTCCTGATGGACTCTCAAAAGAATGTATCAATTATCTAAACTTGCAAGGTAGCCATCACTGACTCAGAATTCAAGGGGAGACCACCCGTGTCCTGAGTGAGGACACCCATCTCCTCGGGCACAACGAGGCACACGCTCTGCTCACTCGAAGGCCCCCCGCTAGGATGTTTCCTTCCATGCGGTCATCAGCATCCAGACCCTAACAGGTGCTCCCTGGTCCAGGTATCCTCATCTCTTCATCTGAACATCTGCTGATGGAGTCACAACTTAGCTAAACTCACAAGGCGGCCATCACCGCCACACAAATCAGACTCCATCTTCTCTGTTTTACTCCTGGCCAGACTTGATGATGAACAAAGGAGGAACGCAAACCAGAACGGGACATCATGTGGTCAGTCCTTAAAACATAAGGAAAGTTCTCTTTGAACATCCACATTAACAGCCACCCAGCCGTGTACTGGAGAACATTCCAGGTAGCCCACCACAATCCTCATCTCTATATTTGGACATCTCCTGATGGAGTCTCAATAAAAGATAAGGCTTATCTAAACTCACAAGGTGGCCCTCAGCACCTCACAAATCAGACTCCATCTTCTCTCCTTTACTACTGGCCATGCTGGACAAATGAACAAAGGAGGAACACAAACTAGAATTGGACATCTAGTGGTCAGCCCTTAAAACATCAAGAGAATCCACTTTGAACGTCCACTTTAGCAGCCACCCCACTGTGTACTAGAGAACATTCCAGATAGCCCACCATCATCTTCATCTCTATATTTGAACATCACCTGATGGAGTCTCAATAAAAGGTAAGGCTTATCTAAACTCACAAGGCGGCCATCACTGATTCAATATTCAGACTCCATCAACTCTACTTTGCTCCTCCTTTACCTCTCAATCACTCAACATTCAAGAACAAAGGAACACAAGTCAGAAGAAAAGGGCGTCTTGTAAAGACGTAAAGAGAATCTACTTGGAATGTCCACATTAGCAGCACCATGTATTGTAGAACATTCCAGACAGCCCACCATCATCTTCATCTCTGTATTTCAACACCCCCTAATGGAGTCTCAATAGAATGAATCACTTATCTAAACTTGCAAGGTAGCCATCACTGACTCAGAATTCAAGGGGAGACCACCCGTGTCCTGGGTGAGGACGCCCATCTCCTCAGGCACAATGAGACACATGCTCTGCTCACTTTCGAAGGCCCCCCACTAGGATGTTTCCTTCCATTCGGTCATCAGCATCCCACCCTAACAGGTGCTCCCTGGTCCAGGTATCCTCATCTCTTCATCTGAACATCTGCTGATGGAGTCTCGACTTAGCTAAATTCACAAGGCGGCCATTACAGCCACACAAATCAGACTCCATCTTCTCTGTTTTACTCCTGGACATGCTGGACAAATGAACAAAGGAGGAACACAAGCCAGAACAGGACATCATGTGGTCACCACTTAAAATATCAAGAGAATCCTCTTTGAACATCCACTTTAGCAGCCACCCCACTGTGTACTGTAGAACATTCCAGATAGCCCACCATCATCCTCATCTCTATATTTGGACATCCCCTGCTGGAGTCTCTATAAAAGGTAAGGCTTATTATCTAAACTCACAAGGTGGCCATCACCGCCACACAAATCAGACTCCATCTTCTCTGTTTTACTCCTGGACATTTTGGACAATGAACAAAGGAGGAAGACAAATCAGAACAGGACATCATGTCATCACCCCTTAAAACAAAGAGAGTCCACTTTGATTATCCACATTGGCAGCCACTCAGCCGTGTATTGTAGAACATTCCAAGTAGCCCACCATAAATTCTTCTCTATATCTGCACATCACCTGATGGCTAAACTCACCAGGCGGACATCACTGCCATCCCATTCAGAGGCCTGCATTCGCACAGCCACTTGACATTCAAGAACGGAGGAACACAAACATCAGCCCACATCTTGGGGTCACCTGGAGCCCCCACATTAGCAGCCGTCCCCATTGTGTATTGTTGAATATTCCAGGTAGCCCCACCAATCCTCATCCTCATCTCTCCATTTGAACTTCTCTTGATGGAGTCTCGACAGCCTGCATGACTTGGCTGAACTCGGCCATCGCTGACACAAACTTCAGACTCCATCGTCTCTGCCACTTTGAACTTCACATTAGCAGCCACCCTGCTGTATACCGTAGAATGCCCAGATGGGGCTGGGTGGTCCTTTGAACCCCCTACAGGTTGATTTTCTCCAGTACTCCATTGGCTTTTTTTTTTTCCCCGACCCGACCCAGTGTGACTCAAAGAATGTGGCCTTTGGGCCAAAATAAGCATAAACTTTACTTTTATTGATTTTTCATTTTTGAGCTGGCACTGCCCATTACCATGCCCCTCATGTGACTCAGACGCTTGCCACTGTGACTGTTAAAGCCTTCACTCACTCATTTTTACCTCTGCACTGTTTTCATTTCTGCGTAACTCCATTCAGTTCTCTTTATTGTACGTCTTGTCACCCACGTGTGGCGTGGGTGATGGTAGTTGCCCACCAGACCAAGGGATAGCACTGTTTGCTAAGGCCCCCTCTTTTCCTCCCTCAGCAGAGCAGGAGATTGACAGCTGCTCGTCCTATGATGTCACTTCTGGTACCCGCCCTCCTGGACACACCCTTTCCTGCGTGGGAGTCATATAAGCAGCAGTTCGACCACCTTGGGGGACTTTGATTAGAGATGTCATCTGAAAAGAATCCTCTGCATTTATTGTGTGCTTTTTATTTATTTTTTTTGCCATTATTGGGGTCACCCAGTGGTGCCCCAACCCCCTCATGTTGTTGCGTCTCCCTTTAGAAGTATGTATTTGAATTGTCCGTGTTATTTGGGTATTGATTTCTTGCAGAATTCTGATTATCTTGCTTGTTGTAAAGTGCAGTTTGTATGAAATGAACATTTAAGAAAGCTGTTGTTGTTCTGTTTGCTTTGGTCACCTCGATGCCCCCCGCATGTCCCACCAGTGCCAAGAGGAGAATCTAAAGAAAAGCCATCTGAACAATATGGATGGGCATGGCAAGGTCTTGTCCTTTTCTTAATGAAATAACTTTTATACATCTGTGCTGCAGCTGGGACAAAGCAAGAGACCACCCTGCAGGGGGCGCTATGCCATCTTAGGGGTACACGGAACATACAATGCCAGCGGATGCCAAAATGTGGCCGCTGGGAAAGGCAAACACCAGATAAGAAAACAATCAAAGTGAATGACTGACCACTGCATCTTGTCACTCACTCTGTGCCACCCGGCCACGTAGGAGTAATGACCAGCACTGTAATTGGTCAGGTGTGAATAATGGCCATCCCACTGGTCACTACTGACTGATAAACCTGCAGCAAGTCCATTTTCTCTAATGCACAAAAGGGCTCTCTTTAGTACTGACCATTGTTTCAAATGGTCAGGTGTGGTCGGAGTGATGACCACTATTGAAGCTGAAGATACCTGAACATTGTCCAGATTCGGTACTCGGTCAGTTCCTGACTAATCAAGATTGCAACCAATGAGATTCGAGTAAAGACCAAAGGTGTAAGTGGCGAGATCAAAGGTGCCACCTGGCCAGAATTTCAATTGGCCACATACAATTAATGACCAGCCCTGTAACTGGTCAGGTGTAAATGTCCAAAAATCTGCAAATGGTCAGTCCTGACCGATAAACCTGCAGTGAGTCCATTTTGTCCAATGACCTGAGAAACGGCCAAAACTACAATTTGCCAGTCATGAGTAAAGACCAAAAGGTGCCACCTGTTAATTCTGAATTAGAACCACAATTTCAACTGGTAATTTAAGAGTTGTGACCAATATTGTAACTAATGAGATCTGAATAATGTCCAAATTCTGGAACAGGTCATTCCTTACTAACAAAGCTGCAGCCAGTAAAATCTGAGGAAGGACCAAAGGTAACAACCAGACGGGCCACCGGCCTCTCCAGGTTAAGAGTCAAGAAGGTCAACCAGCGAAATCAGAGTAGTGACCAAAGGTCAAATCTGAATAAGGTCCAAATCCTACAACTGATCAGTCTTCTACAATGAAGCTGCAGCCAGTCAGATTTGACAAAAGACCAAAAGGTTTGTCCCGAGTAGTGACCCACAATGCCATCTGCTAGTCACCAGTAATGACCAGAGATGCCACCAGCCATTCCTGACTAAGGAGGAAGATAGCGACCAATCAGACCTGAGTAATGACCAGTGGAGCCACTTGACCACTACTGACTGATGACCACATTTTCAGATTATCAGATCTGAATAACATCCAAACTGCAGCTGGTCAGTCTTGACTAATAAAACTGCAGCCCATCATATTTGATGAATGACCAAACAATGCAACAACCAAAGGTGCCACCAGCCAATCCAGTGGAAGAGCCGAGACTGCAACCAGTCACATCAGGGTAGTGACCAAAACTACACCACCCAGCCATTACTGAGCAATGGTCAAGTCTGAATAAGGTCCACATTCTACGATTGGTCACTGCTGAATAATGAGATTTGAGTAATGATTGAAAGGTCTGGCCTGAGTAATGACCACAGTCATATCCAGCCAGTCACGAATAAGAATCAAGACCACACCCACCGAGATCTGAGTAGTGACCAATGGCATAGCACCCGGCCATTGCTAAGTAATGACCTCAAGTCCAACTGGTCATGGACGAGTAATGACCAACACTGTAAGCGCTCGGTCATGAATAATATCCACATTCTGTAACTGGTCAGTCTTCACTAATGACCAAAGGTTCTGTCCTGAGTAGTGACCAACGCTGCCATCTGCTAGTCACCAGTAATGACCAGAGGTGCCACCAGCCAGTCCTGACTAAGAAGGAGGACAGTAACCAATGAGATCGGAGTAATGACCACTGGGGCCACATGACCACCACCAACTAATGACCACATTTTCAGTTTGTCAGATCTGAGTAACGTCCAAATTCTACAACTGGTCAGTCTTCGCTAATAAAGCTTTAGCAAGTTACGATTACGGATCAAGACCACACCCACTAAATTCGGAGTAGTGACCAACGGCATGCCACCTGGGTATTGCTAAGTAAAGACCTCAAGTCCAACTGGTCATGGACGAGTAATGACCAACACTGTAAGCACTCAGACATGAATAATATCCCAATTCTGTAACTGGTCAGTCTTCACTAATGACCAAAGGGTCTGTCCTGAGTAGTAAACAGCTGGACTTCAGCAATGAGCAAAGGTGCCACCCAGGCATATGGAGTCAAGGCCACAGACTCAACTGGTCAGGTAAGATCAATCACCAGTTACTGTAACTGTTACCAAAATGACCAAAGCTGCACCAGCCACTCCCAACTGGACAGATCTGAGCAATGAGCACGTCCTACACTGGTCACTTCTGAATAACAACCAGTGTTACAAAAGAATGGAGGCCATGAATTGTGATCGGCCACCTGGACCCTCCAAATTTCAGGCCAAAGGAAAGACCGGTCAGTCCGAATTAAGTGAGCAAAGCAGCATCTTGAGGTCCAAAATTTGCAAGCGCTTAGCCCTGAGCAACAATCAAAGGTGTAGCCGGTCAGTCCTGAGAGATGACCAGTCCTAGTCTGGTTGATATGGCTTGCCACCTTGCTGGACTGGTCCCCTGTATGTTTTTAGGGGTCCGGTCAATGGACACCTCCAGGATGGCCACCCTGCACATTGCAAGTCCGTCGCTGCTGTGCTTCTCTTGGCCATGCTGGTCAGCTGGCCACCTCTGTAAGGTGGGGCACCAGCCATTCAAAGCGCAGCGCCCGGGCCTCGATCCGAGGACGTGCCATCGGGGTCATGTGGACGGCCGCTCATCACTGAAATCGCAGGCATAAAGAGTTGAAATAATCAGGAAATCAATTACCGCCACTGCGCTACATGACAGCAATTTCACACGGCCAGGTCGCGGAATTATCAGACTGAGATGATTCATGACATCTGGGGAGGCAAGTTCACGTCGGGGGGCCGTTAGTTAATTTAACGGGGCTCTGGGGGGGAGAGGAGATTGATGACTCCTTACCGCTGACCACATGGGCCATGCAGGACGTCCGATGAGCCAGACACGCCACTCTGTGACTGCGGGTTCAGCCCACCAGTCAAGTAAATGGTACGGGTGATGAGCTCCACCCAGAAAGGCGCTATATGGGGCATTGAGTTGAACAAGGCTGCCCTGCGCCATCGGTGAACAGCACTTGCTCTGCGTTATCATGATGGAGGACATCCTGGGGATTGGAACTTCAAAGATGAGCAGAAGACCTGAGCAAATAGGACAAGACATTAAAAATGAAGAAAGGGACTGGAGCACCAAGTGGGGGGAGCCCACCAGAAGATCAGAGTGGACACAGACAAGAAGTGGGGGAACACAGACGGGGCTGGACTGAAGTGGACGCATTCATAAGACTGGACTGACTGCCCTTCAGCATTCAGCTCTCGGGCACAGACGTGGAGGGTCAAACTCCTGGACCCTGAAAACAGGAAGAAGAACTTATAGACCTCGACAAACAAGAAAGCAGTGACTCCGGGAATGACAGCCAAAGAGAACCTGGCATGGGAGTGGCGAGGTCCTGAGTCAGGGCTTTGGGGTGGCACCAAAAAACGGAGAGAGACTCAGAGAGGTGGGATGTGCTGGAAAGTCTTGTGGAATTTCACAGGAGTAACGAGAGCAATGCTGAGCTTAGAGTGACAAATGTGGCACACGGGGGACACCGTTAATAAATTACATAGTCAGAAGTATTAAAAGGGTTAATGAGTAGATACAAGTAAAAGGTCCAGTATAGTAGGTATGAAAGGCACTATATAACATATGAAAGGAGCTATAATGTAGATAGTTATATAATGCCATTACTCTAGATTAGGCGTGAAAGGAGCAATTTATATTGTGACGAGAACTATAAAAGGCATTATATATAATACTAAGGGGTACACGGACCTTATTATTAAAGTCAGTATATAAAGAAATTAATATCGGCCTACTACTTCGCTCTTTCCATATTAATGGCACTTTATGACAATGCATGACGCAAGAAAATGCAAAGATGAATATGAAAGGCGCTACATAAACCGTCTTTTATAGAAAATCATCATTGCAGAAGGGTGGCGCAGTGGGTAGTGCTGCTGTTAGGAGACCTGGGTTCGCTTCCCGGGTCCTCCCTACGTGGAGTTTGCATGTTATCCCCGTGTCTGCATGGGTTTCCTCCCACCGTCCAAAGACATGCAGGTTAGGTTCATTGGCGATTCTAAATTGTCCCTAGTGTGTGCTGTGTGTGTGCGCGTGTGTCCTGCGGTGGGCGGGGTTTGTTCCTGCCTTGTGCCCTGTGTTGGCTGGGATTGGCTCCAGCAGACCCCCGTGACCCTGTAGTTAGGATACAGCGGATTGGATGATGATCTTTGGAGA